>NW_028301714.1:19115606-19418636 GCF_037042655.1 Diuraphis noxia | reverse complement strand
TTTAGTTTCTTCACTTTCGTTTAAACGGCAGAAAACTATCCATCAATATATTGTAACCTTGGAATTTTGTTTCAGTAATGTTTTAATTTTATCTTAAGCTTTTATAATAATATAATTTATTAACTTTTTTCAAAAATACAATTGACAAGTATTGAATGTTATGATCAAACTGTCACATTGATGCGGTATCGGATTTAATTTTATCGCTAGTAAAATTATTAAACGCCTATTGCAGCAAATATCTAAAAATTTTCCACTATATCCAAGTAGCAACTAATTTCGGTACACGTGCCTATACAATTAACGAAGTCACCACGACACGTTAACCACTGGACTGCACCACCACACCTCACTGGTATTCAGTTGGCTCTTCACCGTTAGTTTAATATTGTAACAAAATTATTATAAACCTTTGATCCTGTATTTAAGTGTTAGAGTATTACCATATATTTAAATCTGCGTGACATTATAATATGCATCATCATTAAGCTGCAAAGTGCAACGAGTGCCCATTTAATTTATTTATAAATCAATATTGTGTCGCCTGACACCTATTATTAAATCCTTCATGCGGAATGGACAGCGTCATTAAAAAAAAAACAACGCAAATGATTAATTTTTTATATAACAATAAATTAAAACTCAGTTTTTTTCTTATTTCAAAACAACACTGTTGAAAAATAATATAATATTCCTATAGTTAATAATGTCCATCAAAAATAAAATCAGATAAACGTGAAGACAAAAGAAAGTTATTAACATAATCTGAAACATTCCGCGCGTTTGTTCAATGAACGTTTGTTGGTTCTAATTCAAAAACACAATGTTATTTATGTTTACTAGCTACGCAACTTGCCCGACCGTCAGATTCCCAAGTGGTATAAGTTGAACATACACAATTAAAATCTTACAAATATCATGTACCTATACTGCTATGTTTCTTCTTAATTTCAAACACAAAGGAGGATATTTTCATTGTGGTGTACTCGGTTCAAATGGAATTAGTTTTTATTTTACTTAAAGCATGGTTCATATGAAAATATGTAAAATGTGTTCGAATTTTATTCATTTTCAGGATTCTTTATTTTTGTTAGCATTAACAGTGAGTGATTTACAATGGAATCGAACAAACTTCCTTATAAATTGGCCTGTAGGATTTAAATATTTAGGCAATACTCAAAAAGATTTACTATACTGTTCAAAAAGAAAGTGGTATTGTGGAAACCTCTAATAACGACCTTTTGTAATAAATAATTATTCAATTATTTTTTCTTTTCACCAGGCTAGGATAAGCCATTCAATGTTTTTTTAACCCCATCCCCTTCCAAACGAAAAAAGAATAAAAATAAAATAAACAAATAGAAAATATACATGCATATAAATTCAGGAGGGTCATAAATTAACCAGATAAAGTAGAAAGAGAACAACACCAAAAAAATTCGCAAGAGCCACAAAGCCACCCGTTAAAAAGGACTTCAAAACCTCTAAATAACAAGTAGCAAACCCTTAATTCTACTTACCAACACTGACATTTTTACGTTTTTGAGGTCTTTGAGAAAATATGGTTACTTATCAAGGTTTCGGAACAATACCAAGACACATTTTCATAAAATATTACATTAGAATATTTTTGTAAAAATAAAACAAAACTGCGTATGGATATAACTGTGATAATAATTTAAAAAATAATATATACTAATATGTATTATATACCAAGCACCAAAATATCATCCACTCGAAAGTTAATCGTAAAACGTGTTTAAAATATTTTATGTTGTTTAAAAAAAAATTATGCTGATTAAAAAATGTATCTGAATAAATATTTGTTTATTTGATGAAAATATTATAACGATTAAGTCATAATAATAATAATAATAATAATATCATTCTCCATAAAAGAGTAGGTTATATTAGTTCAATAGTAATTTTTATTTTTGTTTAGTTTAATTAAGGTTTAACGGTTATATAAAATACTCTATTATAATAAATTCGTATATACATTGCAAACTTAAAATTATATTATTATAGTTAGGTTTATTAAAAAAATAGTGATTGAAAATCATTATAATTAACAATAATAATTATTTATATAGCCGAGTTCTATGATATTGGTATTTATCCATATAAAATATAACTGTCGATAGTGATGAGGTGATAATGACATGGTGGGATCTGGAATATCACATAATATTATTTTATCTATTTTACTTGGTACAATATTGAATGTATAAAACGACAGTATGATTTATTTTGATAATATCGTAATTTTATTTCTTTATAATATTTGTACGCGTCACATTTTTTCAACCGACAATAATTATAATTCTATTTAAAGTTATTCCATTATACATTATTATTATTATTATTATTATATATACCTACATGAATTTATTGTATTATGTTATATATTGTTTTAATTTGATAGTCAAGTGGATTCGTGTTAAAAGTCATAAAAAATACATAAATAACTGGTGAAATTGTTTTGAACCGTTTAGGTGCATATAGTTTGCGTATTTTAATAATAATTAGTAATTACTGTAAACGAATAACACATAACCCTACAAGTATATATATATATATATATATATATATATAGCTGTATATGGTGACGGGACAGGGCAAAAAACGTTTTTAATTTTAACTGTCACATCCGATTTTAGTAGTTGGTGTCAAATGTTCAGATCTCTCCCCTCAGTGAATTCGGCCGGCTCTCAGCTAGAAAACATCTTGTGTTTGTCGTGCTTAATGAGTTTAATATGCTGTGTTTACACCTATTTCTCCGTCAAGTTTACGGACCCTCCACGTGTGTATACAAAACCGTACGCTCAATATTAGATTATTTGCTTTCAGCCCTCTACCACATATTTACTTCTGCTTGTGACTTACGAACGGTATATGCCTATATATGTGTTACAAGCATATATTGACGTCATTGCAGGAGCAGCATCATCATCGAACAGACATCTTTAACAATATCGGTTTAAGCAACGACTTCGGCACCGTCTCGCCGTCTGTATGATTGCTGCTGCTGGTATCTGGAGAGCTGAAACACTCATTATATATAACATTAATACATATACGTTACCTACTCGTAATACTATACGTCATTGTAGGGTTTCGAGACAAATGCCGTTTTAATGTGGTCGTTCAGCTCCAGTGCAAAGCCTTGTTGAAATATTACATCACGATATTATAATGTCATACCTACCGTTGTGTCTGTCATATAATGATATTATGTGGGTATAGAGGTATCCATGCATTTTTTTTTTTATTGTCGATGCGGTTAACGTTAGTTTGAATGTATATTACGTACGAGTACTTTGTTACGACCACATAATATCGTTTTATCACCATCGTAATCCATATAGATCGTAATTACCCGATACTTGCGTGTGGAATGTTTAGAGCGCATATAATGCACTTGTAAACAACATCCTTGCCTACAAAATAAATACTCTGACCATTGCGGCAGCAGTGGAATGTCATAAAAATGTCAAACCAACGGTCAAAATCGAGTTTTTTATAATAATTACGGTGTCTGGTGGCTATTTTGTACAAGGTGGGGTTTGTTTGACGAGAGGTGATAAATAAGTCTAGTACAGGTCAAAAAGGGTGACAGTAAAAACACAAAAAAATTAAATTAAATGTTCAGTAGGCCGATGAAACTGTTTAAATGTGAGCTAGAATAACGTGGTTGCTTTCCGAATATAAGAGCGTTATCGTGTAGAATAATGGAAGATTATAACGTTATAACCCTAGCCACATCTATGATGAGAGAGTGAGAAGGAAAGTAGATTTTTCCCTGGTCCCCCTCGTCGTTTTTCTCTCTACACGTTCGCAAAAAGCCGACTGGGTAATTAAATTACCACCAAAAATCCCACAGTCATTATCTTTAATTTTGCTTGATATGCGGTCAAAGAGAAAATGGTTTTATCCGTTACCCCACACTGGCGTGATGCTTATATAAATTTTATATGTATATATATATATATATATATATATATATATATATAACAATTTATAGACATATATATATAATATACACGTTGTATTTTTTACCTCTAATAAAAAAAAAATAAAAAATGGAATGGAATGGAATGAAATGAAATGAGAAAAAGGGGAAAAAGGTGAAACGAAAAAAAAAGAAAAAAGAAACTGTATAATCCAATGGTTCAAAATACCGTGCATAATGCGTTGGCGATTCATTAGACTAATCAGCTCTTATTTAAATGCGGACGGGAATGATTTCTGCTCGTCGAACAATAGATGTTATTTGACCAATTAAAATCGCTTCGGGACGCGGCGAGAATCGTTTTAAATGTTTAATTGCCACTAACGAACTCGGACGTTCAGGAAGACTCAATAGTATCACCTTTTTACTGAAAACTGTAGTATTTATTAACGATATCATTGATAATGAACCGACATCAATATTATTTTAATGCCTTTGGTGGACAATAATTTTTTTTTCAAATTCATAAAACTCAATTTTTTCAACACATATAGATTATGTGTTTTACTGACTTCTGATTTCAAATGAAAAATCCATGCTCTTTTTTAACTGTAAATTATTTTGTGAATAATTTATCTGAAAATGTCAATTTATCAAAATAAAAATTATAACGAGTTCTCTCTCAGTTGTTAAACTGTTTACATAAAGGATAAGGATCCAAAAAAAAATGTTTAACAGAAATATTAAATAAATATGATACGTCTTGATTTAGTACATATTGTACTTGAACAATTTTTACAAATTATAAACTTCGATGGATTAATATGAATTATAATTTTAATTTTAATTCACTATATTCTCCTTATTGTTTCCCAAAATAGTCAAAATATTAGTGCCTATATAATATTATCTTTAGTACACAAAATTAAATAATTCAAAAACATTTCGTTTCAAATTTTGATATCGATTCGTAAACATTTTTAGATATATTGCGATCTGCTAAATTATATACAGTAGAAAAATTGAAGTTATATTTATATAAGTTATAATAATTCATTATCTCCAAAGGTTAGTCTTTAGATAGAAAAAATAATCTCAAGAATTATAAAATATGTTGTTTAAGTACCTACGATTTTGAGCGGAATATTGAAGAGAAAAAATAGCGAACATGCTTGGTGAATAACTCTGTACCATATTATATATTATACATTGAATACAGTATATATATATATTTATATTATGTATATTTTTTTTAAATAATTATCATACACTAACTCCAAATTGTACATTATACTCCATATATAACATAAGATGTGTTTATTTAGATATAATTAATATACTATAAATTGTTATATATACAAAAGGGAAAAACTGTATAATTATATATCTCCTGATATTACATTAATTTAATTCAAATTTCTAGTTGAATTTTAATTATTTACATGACCAACGACGCATTACTTCTTAAGGATCTACAAATCTCAACAGTCAATGAAATATCAACTCAACATTATAAAAAATTCTACTCAAAACTAGTTGAAACCAAATCCCTCTTATTTCTCGTATGTCCTCTTTAACCATACCCAGAATCCTCCAAGAGGGTTAAAAATAATGGCCAAAATACGCCCTTGTCTAATACAAAAAGTAAAAATAAAATAAGTAAACGGTTTCTCTATATGAACCCATCAAATTAAACAGGAGAGGTACTGTTGATGGACGGTTTTCTCCCTCAAGCCAATCAATTTATCTTTTTATTACTTTTATTATCCAATTCATTTATTGTGATTTATGTATAGATTGAAAATATAGATTTTTTTTTTAAATTATCTGCACAATATTCTCATTTTAAATCCATCATTCGCGGATATATGTAATATGTATGTATGTTTTAGAAAGAGTATATGTTATTTAATTTTACAAAACTATGCACAAGTGACATTTAAAAATAAAATGTTTTTGGTTGATTTTTTAATTTATATATAATATAATAATATAGTCATGTGATTAATTTCAAAAATTTTAATTTGGGTTGTGATAGTAATCAACTAGGTTGAAGACGGTTATTTTGATTAAATATTTATTATTCTGACTGAAAATGTAAAATCGTGTTACCAAAAAAGTGAAAAGATTAATTATAATTCATGGAGTCATAAAAGTGAATAATTTCATAAACGTAAAATCATTTCAGATTAATATAAACTCTAAAATTAATACCGTCAAAAGAAATTAATTTAATATTAATACACAGAAAAAAAAACAATCATAATTAAGCATTGAAAAAAAATAATGATGAGAATTGATCAACGTAATATATTTAAAAATTTAATTACTAGAATATTAATTATTCTTTATTATAAACATCAATATTTCAAGTTTTATTTTTACAAAAAAACATAATATATGGTTATTTATATAAGTTTTAAAACCTCAAGGCTAAAATTTTTTTTAATTTTTAACTGAAATTTAATAATTATTCAAAAATTGAAGAAAAACAATCTTAAATACTTCAGATAGCGTAATCAACCTTGGTATGCAATAATTATACTGAGAGATCTTAAAATATTGTGTTATCGTTATTATTAATTATACGTTTCTTTTGATTTAATCTTTAAATTTTAGTATTATTTATTTAGATTATAATACAAGGTTGAACACATTAAATATCATTTGATCTGTGTTGAATGATACATTTTTCAATTATTTATTACTTGTAAGATCGACATAATACTATACATATCTATGGCCCATATTAACATTAGAATAAATCGAGTTTGACTAATAATCATTTTTGGAATAATATACTATTGTTTCTTTTAATCATTATATATTATGACGATAAATCATAGGTACACATTAATCCATATTAGAGCAAAACGAGAATATTTATTTTCGTGTAGATTTTGTGTATACCACTTTTTTTTTTTTTGCAACTGTGACTTCTGGCTATCGAGACGACAGACTTAAGTAAGCCTAAGGTCATAAAAAATAATAATCACAGCAGAATATTATCTTCGGTTCACATTTTGACCGGTTACCATGGTTACAACACGTTTTCTGTGTACAAATACAACGTCATAATCTAACCATAATTTCGCCACAGCTTTCATCAGAACATCTGAATCTTCAATACCATATTATTATAAATAGCACGATGCACATTTATGCTTACCATTCTATGAAAACCCACCGATTTTGGCGACAGTTTTGCAGATTCACCGAAAATTCCTCTTCATCTACATATCACAAATATTATTCTTTCAGAGTAATATTTTCTATACTAAGCACTTAGGAGGTTTTTGTGGTAAAAACTTCAAACCCCAGTTATATGTTAAGCTGCATGCTCAAAGTATACGACTTCGTGTGGTTAAAATTAATTATATTATATATACCTACGAATACGTCGAAACGGACGTTTGTCTAAATAATAAAAAACTTGTCGTCGATATATTTTCGACAAACGAAATTGGTCTGGAGAAGAGATATTGAACGACGATGATGAGACGACGGCAACTATGGCGAAAACGCGAAATGTTATTTTAATCGAACGTATGCGGGAAAATGACGGGAGGCGCGCGCAGCGGGGAGCAGATTGAGTTTTCGTGGACGTGGATCGGTGACGGGTCTGGAAAAAATCGAGAGACACCCTGTCAGTGAAAGCAGTAGCAAGGGGAAGATTGATTGCGTGAAAATTGTTACAAAGGGGATGGCTGCTGTGTTGTTTCTGTACGCTATTGGCTTACGCGCATAACGCAGACACTGTGCCACCACTATAGCGGTGGTGGATGAGTCAGGATCAGGATCAGGATCAGCGGCAGGAGCAGCGCAAAGATGAGTCCCTCTCACAGCACGCACACGCCGTCGTCGGCGACTAATTCGTTCGGCGTCGACGTCGTTATCGGGGATTGAGCTAACAGATTGTATGATCGTTATACGATTACGGGCCAAAACACACACATACACACACACACACATACACACACATGTACGCATATACATACAGACATAAATAATATACACTCGTGCAGCATAAGAGACTGGAACGAAATTTATCCCGAACCGATCATTTTTCTCGGGATATAAAACATTATTTTCGCAGTGTGTGTTTTACGAAAAATTCAAATACAACTTATCTTTAATCCAGTCACGGCCAGTATTATTATGCATTTTTTCATATAACGTTGAACGGATTTTATTCATATATCATCTAACAACTCGATACTTACGCGGTATCGACTCAATTTGTTTTAGTTACTTATTCGATGACGAAAATGCAACTAAATCATTCGCGTTTTAATCGGTCTAGAACAATTTGGCATGGTCGTTTTGGCGTATATGTATGCGTACAATTTGCTACGGCTAAAACGAAAAAATACTATGTTAAATTTATGATAATACGATAATCAGAAATAATTTATAATTTATAAGTTTTATAACGCTATTTAGTAAAGATTTCTATATATCGACTAGGAACAATACTGTTATTAGATAATACATTATTTGTAGTTGATTAGTTATTTCTCAGGTAATTATTGATATTTACTGGAAAACGGAGTTTTTAATTTATTTTACACATAACATTATTAAAACAATTAACTAGGTATGTAATTGATACTATTTCTGCTATTATCATCTTACTGATATAAAACATAAATAATTTTGAAAGTAAATCAATTAGGTAACATTTAAAATAATAATTTTAAAGAGTGATTATTACTTATTTCATATAAATAAAATAAAATACAAATTATCTAATTTAAGACTAGTATAAACATTATACAGTAAATTATTATAGTTATCTATAACACTTTACGGATATACATGCTCAAATTAAAACTTTTTATTTTAAATAAAATTAAAAATAATAAATTGCACATTTATACGTCATGTATACCAACATCTTTATGCCATACGATTTTTAAATTAACTTAATAATCAAGTTAATGCCTAAATAGAATAATTTCATTCTGAATACAATAAAATAATATTATGACCATTGAACAAACACATTCAAAATTTTACCTTAAATTGTGTGGGCCGGGAACGAATTATGTATGGCCTATATTACTGAAAGAGTAACCCTGATAGAAATGTTTAGCGTTGCGTTACTACTCCCCGCTATGTACATTTTATGCATAGAATATATATGTTGTAGCAGCTCAAAGTAAGCGAACATGGTTGCTAAACAAAACCAGTTAGTGCTAGTGAATGGTGGAAATGTAGGTGAATGCATTAAAAAAGGTTGCAGATTTCTTGGTGGATCAAAATATTATGTTGCTTTATAATAATATTATTCTAACGATGAAAAAAACACAAATAAATTAATCACAAAATATGGATTATAATGAAAGAATAATATTGATAATGTACGAGAATAAACCCAAAGATTCACACGCTTTGGTCTCATTATAAATAAAATGATAAAATGTAAAAACAAATATTATATATAAATGCAATGGCCTTCTGGTAAACCTAACCCTTCATAGTAACAAAAGGATATTATATAAAGCAATGGGAAATATTTAGCTATTTTTGCTATTAGAGTAATAATGTAGCGAACATAATTATACAGCTGTATATTTTGTGTTGCTGTAACCATAATGTACCTACTAAAATGATGGCTATCTGAGCCTATGATATGATTATCATAACAAATAAATAGTATTCACCAAATGTATAAAATGTTTTGTGGAACGAACATGGGTCAGCCATGGTAAATATGGTTATGTAGTAGAAAAAAAAACTTCACATTATTCAAAAATGTAAATAATATAATAATTTTGTTTGAAATTTGAATGTCATTGGATACATCTTATTGAAATACATTAGGCGCTACGGTGTTTTGAGGACATGGAATTACCTGTAAAATATTAGGGATGATTATCACACAACATAAAATATAACTAAAAATACGGTGGTGGTTATAGCGTCTTATAAGACCAACAAATCAATACATCAAATAAAAAATTAGCCCAAAGAAAAAAAACAATTCGTGCAGTTGAAATGAAATAAAGCTTGGACACTTTTAATTAATATTATTTTAAAATAATATGCAATATAATATTTTAAAACAAGATTAATCACAAATTAAAAAAAAAATTTTTCATAAGCATTATTTTTTATTAAATTGAATTTATAATAATTGAATACTACTTATACTGATTTGTTTTAACTATTAAAAAAACTTTTGTTTTTCATTATTTTAATAATCTTGATTGACTAGACATTTATTCTAAAATAAAAAATAAAATTCATAATAAACTACAAATTTTTAATTTATTTGATAATGAAATTTAAATAACAATATTCTGTCAATTCTGGTTTATATTATAATATGTTTTTAATTTTAATTTGTATTTCCAATATGCAAATATTTTATTATACGTTTACGTTACGTATTATCAATATAAATAATAACATAAACGTATTATATGCATAGACATTAATTATTGTTAACAATATATTAAATCGTGGACGTACATTATAGTTCTGCTCACTAATAACCGATGGACAGTCCTAACCGATCGTAATATGATACTTATGGTTATTGTAAGTATAAACAGTATACGTGTAATATTATATAATATAAATGCTGAATAATATGCAACATATCTTTCCTTAAAAAAAAAAAAAAACAAATAAATTGTAGTTAGTGTATTACTAAATCGTTATGTTAGTGTGTTAGTAAGTTTAATTACATTAATTTTAATCATTTGGAGAATATCACTGAGGTGGTTTTCTAGATCTAATTGGTCTAGATGTTTTATCTATTATTGTAGTATCAGGATTTTGTTTTGCACATACTGTTTCGATATTTTCATTATTTTCATTTGTTATTGTCTAGCGGGTGTAAGTGAAATTGAATTATTCGCTGGTGTCAGCGATTTATCAATGAGTAATAATTGATCATTGTGCTTCTTCCAAATAGTTCCGCCGTCGAGCTCTACATCATGTGTATTGCAACTAATGGATTTTAAAATTTTACCCTTTTGCTATTTATTGTTATTATACCTATGATCTCTAGCTTAAACATTATCGCCTGTATTAAATGATACTACCCTATTACCACCATTATTTGTGATATTTGTCGTTCAATAACCACTTTACTAATTGTATTCGGAATTAACGCGTCAAATTGTAAACATGTTGATCAACCTAACATTAGTTTAGCGGGCGTTTCACGTGTTGTTGAATGAGGTGTATTACGATACATCAAAAGAAATTTATTTAATTGGGAGTGTGCAGTCGAGCATTTTTTTATTGTTTTGACTGCTGATTCTGCGCAACCGTTGGATTCTGGATGAAATGGAGCGCTTGTCATATGCCTTATGCCTAGACTTTTGCAATATGCTTGAAATTCAAAACTTGTCAAAAATTTTGCACCATCTGATGTAATTGTTTTTGATGCATATGTTATGGGTTTTTCTGTACGATCTAGGTACACATGAGAAAGACCTGCACCTAGTGAATAAGATGATGAGTCTACAACGAGTTTAATCGGAAGATAATAATATAGGTATAATGTGCCAATAATACGAGTTTCAAAATTAAAATTGGTTTAACTTTATTGAATGCTTGGTCATATCCTAACGTCCAATTCCATTCACTGCCATTGCGTAGAAGAGTGTACAATGGTTTTAAAATATCTGCAGCGTTTGGAATAAATTTTATATAATACGTAACTAATCCTAAAAATGGTTTTAGCAATGTTTTATTTTCTGGGATAATGGCATTGTTTACAACATCTGTGTGTAAACCATTTTCATCTAACCTGTGACCCAAATATTCAATTTACTTTTATATGAATTTGCAACTTATTCGACTTTACTCTTAAACCTGCATTTGACAATATATTTAGTAATTTGTCTTAACGAGCATTGTGCTCTGTGATATTGGAACCTGCAACAATAATTTCATCTTGGAATATACCTATGCCTTTAAGACCTGCTGTGGAAGATTCCATAGTTTTTTGAAACTCCCCTGCTGACGAGTTTTTTCCAAAAGGGTTACGTGTATAAGCTAAATAAACCTGTATGTGTGTTTATAATGGTATATTTGTGATCAGATTTTTTAATAACCATTTGTTGGTATGCGTCTTTTAAATCTATTTTCGAAAAATATTTTGAACCACTAAAATTTATGTATAAATGTTTTATTTTTGGAAGAGGATATTCAGTCCCTTCTAACGGATTTATTGTTATTTTAAACCGTAAATTCTGACAGTGCCATCTAGTTTTAATATTAGTACTATTGGAGTTGCCCATTCACTGTGGTCGACGGGAACTAGAATGTTGCTTTTGACTAAACGCTTAATTTCGGTTTCAACTTTTCCCTTTAATGCTAAAGGAATAGACCTATGATTGTAAAATTTAGGTACCACCTCCGCTTTGATATTTAATGAAATTTCGTACTTGTTAAAAGTGTCTATCTCATCTTTAAAAACATTGTTATACTTTTTTATAATAATATCGACACTTACTTTCATTTTCAATAGTAAACAAGGTATAACATTTTATTTTTTTTTTATATCATTTCGACCTATTAGTGGAGGACTACCATTTTCGATAGCATAAAGGTAGATTGTAAACTTTTTATTTTGGTAAACCGAATCGTCAAATATTTTTCCCATTGGTTTAATGTCGTTGCCAACGTAATCAGATAGCGAAATGTAATTAATTTTTTTTGATTTGATATGACCAAACAGTTGATGATATATATTTTTGAAATTACGCTGTATTGTGAACCGGATCAATTTCAAAGCTTACATTATTGTTTTCTACGATTAAGTTTATTATAACAATTTCACAGCTTTATTTCCAGAATTTCGATCATTATGGAAAAAAAAGTATTTGGAAGATCATAATTAACTGTTTTGTCATCATCATCGATATCATATAAAAATTTATCTTGTGTTTTTTTATTTTTCCTTTCTTTCTTACCCGTATGTAAAAAGGGTAAGAACTTTTTACATACGGTGGACAAATGACCTTTTCCACCACAATTTTTGCATTCGAAGTCTTTGTATCGGGCGTAACACGTTTCCACCAAAAGTAGACCTTTCCCTTTTCCACCAATACCCGTTTCCACCAAAGGTGTATCTTTCCCTTTTCCACCAATATCCGTTACCCCCTAATGAGAACTACCTATAATTTAACCACGGTTAATTTACCAAAATAATTTGTATACTATACAACTAACTGTAACTATACATAATTTGTATACTTATATTAAAATCTTTAATACAGTAATAAGTTTATTTAAAATACTAATGCTGGATTGAAAAAATAATATATTAGTGTATTTAGGTATGTATAATATATTGTATCTACTTATACGCCATATATAATTGGTTGATTTTTTTTTCAATCGTAGAATATAGTAGTATACAATTGTTTTTGTAAAAACGTGGTAAATAATTTTATTTGGTGGAAACGGATATTGATGGAAAAGGGAAAGATACACTTTTGGTGGAAACGGGTATTGGTGGAAAAGGGAAAGGTACAATTTTGGTGGAAATGGGCATCACCCTTGTATCTGCAGTCTTTTTGAAAGTGATTGGAACGGCCATAAATCCCACATTTTATTTTTGATTTCTTGTGCGTGTTGAACCCCTGCTTGGCACTATGTCCATTATTTTTATTTTTTGGTACTTCAAGTCTGCGTATTCTTCTTTTTTCCAACCACTCTTATCATTTATTGCAGCTTATTTGGCTGTCGCGATTTCAATAATTAAATTTTAATATGCAACACCAACTTTTGAAGAATCTTCTTTAACAGACGATCTTGGATTGGTTTTGAACCCATACCGACAAAAAATATTTCTCGAATGACTGTTGTTAGTTCCGACGAAAACCCACATTTTAATGCAAGATTTTTGACACATGCACACCGATTCATCTTGTCTTTGTTTAGCTTGATAAAATGTATACCTAGCCGTGAAATACGATTTTATTGGTTCGAAATATTTGTTCAAACTTTTCATTAGAGTGTTATACTCGTCACATCGTCGTGCTAGGAACACATAAACGAAAAAATACTTTGTGAATTTCTTCACTGACTGATGATAATAGTATTGCAGCTCTATTTTGAATATTGTTTTCGATTGCATTTGCCAAAAAAAATTTGTCAATTTTGAATAAAAAATTGTAATATCCATACCTGTTTCGACGTTTCTAGGTGACCCAATAACTTGATTGAAGTTCGTCATGGATTCTGTCTTAGGAGTTGCCATTTTGTATTAGTATGAATACAACACTTGAATCTTCTAATACACAAGTGATTACGATTAAATTATTATTTTATTCGTCACCAATTTGTTACGTATTATAAATATAAATAATAACATAAACGTATTATATAGACATTTATTGTTAACAGTATAAATCGTGATGACGTACATTATAGTTCTATTCGCTAATAACTGATGGACAGTCCCGAATGATCGTAATATAATACTTATGATTATTGTTAGTATAAACAGTATGCCATGTGTAATATAATTTAATATAAATGCTGAATATGCAACAGTCAATATAATTATAAAATAAAATAAACGATGCTAAATAAAGGTTTGTTAAAATAATATGTTATATTATGTTATTTTAATAGTGATATTTGAATCAATTCTCTAAAAAATTATGTGATGAATTTAGAAAAAAAATTTTTGTTTAAAAAAACACAGTTTTTGTATAATTAAGATAAAATAAACATATATCACAAAGTTATAATATAATTTAAATACATTATAGTTTTGCACGATTGATGACTGCAATATTCCAATCCGGTTAAGTATAATACCAAAATTTGCACGTTACGTTATCGCTCTGATGAGTATGAATATAATATAATGAATGGATCAGTTGTTGTTTATTGATAGCGGGTAGCACATGTTGCATTCCAGCCGCTCGGGGGTCAATCGTCGAGAATCAGAACCCGAACGCTTACTGCAGCTGGAATGCCTAGCACCAGGTGGATTCGTACTAATCTATAATATATACAAAAAAAAAAATACATATATTAACCAATCCAAATTGGATTGGACTTAGTTTAAAATCGAAATTTGGACATTGCCATGATATCGTAATAAAGCAGACGCCCATACATTTAAAGGGGGAGTTTTATTCGTTCACTGTTCATTGGCATTGTAGGAAATAAAGACGGGGACCGTCTTAAAGTATAAGCCACAATAGTCCGGGACTTAAATAAAATTCATACAACGGAATCCATTAAATTTTAATACAATCATTTTTTCGGTTCTCGTTTTCAGCCGAGATTTAAATAAATGTTAGTTGAATCGCACTATAATATACAGTTTTAGGGATCATCTGATATTTTTGTCAATATTGTGTGTGTATTATTGTAGCTTACGGCCTATATGCTATTTATTTTCAATTACAAATGTTAATGGTTAAAACCGATCAAGTAGTTTTGATTATATAAGTATATATGAGTATTCTACATAATAATCTAGTTACATAAAAGTATCTTTTATTTCTTTTGTCAACGGTCATTTTTATTTAAAATAAAAATTCAATTTATTTTTTATTTTTGGGAGCCAAAACGAAATTGCTTTAAAATCTATCCTATGGAGATATTCATTGGTTAAAAATCAAAACATTAAATACTTATGTTTCAAGGACATATTGTGCTAATTTTGATTAATTTTTATTTTGCTAATGCTTAACATAATATTATATTTTATCATTTGTTAAATAATATGATTCTTTCTTTTAATTATATACCTAAATTTTGTAATATAGGTAAATGTTGGTTTTTTTGAAATCCTCAATATTTATGAGCGCAGAGACAAATTTTTATAACAATAATATGTAAACCAACATTTAAAAAAAATTATATAAAATTATAATCATAGACGAAAAAAAAAAAAAAATAATATATTTTCGTATTTAAAATTTAAATGATAATATTATTATTGTCTTCGTACACATACATGTACCTATATTGCCTATACATTCCGCCGTGTTAAAAATCATAAAAAAAATCAAACCAAGAAGGGACAAGCTCATAGGGAGTTGAGTACTATTCATCTTGCTACTTTGACACTATTTTTCAAAGGTAACATGTAGCAGTTATTTTAAATCAATATTATACATTCACAACCAAATACATTGGCTTAATATTATTATTTTGTAGGTGGTTTGTTCGCAAAAATAAAAAAATAAAAAAACTCAAAATATAATTTATATTTTACTTTGTGGTATGTACGATTTCAAAAACAAAAATAATCTTCAACCCATAATACATAAGTTGCTTACATATTTGGAAAACTATTGTTGTAATCATCAAGGTAGTTTCACTCTGTATCGTGAGAATGTAATTTTCAAGGAAAAATCATTTTTTGCTGTAAGGTAATTTTTAGTGTAATGAAATTATTAAAGTGTTTGAATGATGTAATTAAATGGTAGGTGGTAACTGATGTAATTGGGTTCTAATTTCTTGTATATGAAATAATATACTATTGTAATACGATAGTGCATCCTTTATACCAGTATAATATGTCCCTATACCGCTTACTAACCAGTAAATCTAGCAAAATAATAGGGCTAATTTTTTTAGATTCTGAATGAAGTGATGAATGTATTGATTTTACAATGATGTGTGTTTTTTTTTGTGTCTGTGTACAGCATAACTAGTCGAAATAATGCTTCGATTTCAAATTTTGGGGGTCGTTTCCGATGTAAAATTGAAGATCCTTGGGGCATTATAAAGGTCAAAAGTAAACATTTTCCAACAGTTTTCAAAAAAATCGAGAAAAACAAAAAAAAAAATGACAGAAAAACGGGAATTTTTACACAAAACCAGTTTTCGACCAAATCGATATTTTTATATGGTTATAATTCAAAAACTAATCACTGTAAATACTTGAAATTTTCACAAAATGTTTATGTTAGTGTTATCTATATACAGTTTAATTTTCAAATATGTTTAACTTTTTTTGAGTTATTTATAGACCACTGAAATTTTCAATTTTTTGTTGAAGCGTCGGTAAAAAAATGTTGATCGACCAAAAAAACTTGAAAATTTAATACAAGGTTCCTTATGAGTTTTTCTTATTGCAGCTAAAAAAAATTAAAAATCGTAAATCACAATTTTTTTTAATAAGCGTTTATAGTTCAAAATTTTACGAAATCTGTCGAAAACGCGAAAATTTGTAAGTAATTTTGAAGTTGAAAAATCATAACATTTTTTGCGTTTATAACTAAGGATTCAAAAGACAACACTAAGTTTTCGATAAGTTTTCCTTCAAGTAGCTATAGAGAAAACTCGGAGCATTATTATAGGAAAAATTTTAAGTGCGTTTGAATTTTAAATTTTTACGAAATAGCGTAACGATAATGATTTATCCTCAAACGATTTTAAACATTTGTTATTTTTCAAAAAGTATATGTCGTAGATACTTGAAATTTTTACCAGTTATTTAGATTGGCATTTTCTTTACATGATTCAATTTTCAAAATATTTTGACTCTTTTGAGGTATTTATAGACAACTGAAATTTTCAATTTTTCTGAAAATTTTTTTTTGAAGTGTCGATAAAATTTTTATGGCCCTATCAAAATACTTGAAAATTTAATAAAAAGTTCCTCATAAGTTATTCTTATAGTGATTAAAAAATTATAAAAATGCATATGCACGATTTTTTTTTATTAGCATTTGAAGTTCAAATATTGACTTAATACGTAAAAATTACGGCAATTTTCAAATTATATTCTTAGATCGAAATTCATAAAAAATTTTCTTTTTAATTCTAAGATTTGATAGTTAAATACAAGGCTCATAATAATTTTTTACAATAGCAGTTGAAAAATAAAATAAATATAAAGCCACAATTTTTTTTTTACATGTATTCAAATTTTAATTTTGACAACATACGTAAAAATCACGAAAATTCGTAAATTATTTTATCCTAGAAATTCATAAAAATTTTTCTTTTTATACCTAAGATACCTATCATTGCATTCAAATTTAATCCCATCCATTACAGTAACCTACTGTACAGCAGAGCGACATCCACGACTTACCCGCTTTTTTTTTAAGAACATCATATAGGTATACTGGTATACAAGAAAGTAGAACCAAATTATACTTACCAGTTACCATTCAATTACATCATTCAAACACTTAAATAATTTCATAACACTTAAACTTACCATAAAGTAAAAAATTATTTTTTCTTTTTGGAATCACAGTTGAGTCCAACCTTTTGTAGTAGGCGGGCTAATTTACACTTTCATAAAAACACTGGGGGCCGCCAGAAGAAAAAAAATTATATTATTACCTATTTATATTTTATTTTATATAATGCAAAAATTATTATTATTATTTAATGTTTTCTTGTTTAAAATTATCAATAAATTAGGCGAGGAATTTCTTATAACAATAATAATAATAAAAAAAACTATTAATGTGATGATAGGCTTTGTTTTTAACACACGGGTTCGACTGGTTAATGATTACTGATTAGATTTAGATTTAGTTTAGAGAAATATTTAATGCTCGCAATTGTGCGATTGTGGATAACATTCAGGCCGTTCATCGCGTCTTATCGCGGATATGATCGACACCCGGTAACTTCCGCGGTATAACAATAAAGTGTAAATTTAAAGTATAAATTCGTAATAAGATAGTATAAATTGTATATCTTCTTATTGCAATTTTGTCATAATATAATTGTGATTTAAAATTTAAATTTAAAATTGTTGGAGGGGCCAAAAAAAAAGCTTCGCAGACCGTGGGTTGGACCACCCTGATTTATATTATAATAATAGTTTTCCAAAATATACAACCCCTACTTATATAAAATGTGTTTTTGGTAAAATGAAAAGTAATATTTTTGTTTTCAAAATTGTACACACCATAAATTCGTAAAATATAAATTTATATTTTGAGTTTTATTTTTTGTCAGAGTATGATGTCGCCTTAAGACAATGCCGGAGACTAAATTAATACAAGACATACAACACTCTACCACACTACATAACATGCATACGTACATTGATTTGGATGCACTTACGTCAATCAGCCTGAACTGTTTAGACTGTAGCAATACGCTTATTACATCCGTCAGATTCCGAGCGTTTCTCGGGTTGGCTAAGAACGCTTGCGTACCGTACCGTCTAGCTACTTTTTCGATTACAATCGTAAATCGAGTGTGATCTCCAGTTGTGTTCGGCAAGACATTCAGTATAAAACATCGCAGCTTCCAGTAGCTTAATCTCGGCACGCGGCCTAAAGACGAAGCCATCGCTGTGGAATGACAATGAAATTTTTCATATATTATTATTTTTACCTATATAAAGCATTCTACAGGAATAAAATAATATTTTGTATGAAATACCATGTGCCATTGGTTTTAGCGACGAACAAAACGTTTATACATCTTTTCGGTCGTCATGACGCGTTTCCTGCGTAATGCCGCGCCCGCCGTTGTTATTAAAACAACAAAACATAATATTAATGCAATAATAAAATTATGCATATTTTATTAATTATGATTGTCACAGTAGTTGTACTAGTCTATCGTATTATAAACTTCTGTGCTGTTTTTAGGTACTGGGAGGAATATGAATGAGGGTCTTGGAAAAAAAGCATTAGTATCTTATATTATTTTTAAAAACGATTAAATATGGGAATGTTATGTTGTAATTGTGAAAGGTACCCATAACTATATTATATTTTCATAATGGTGTGGTCAACTAGAAATTTAGTGTTTGTGTTCTACGTTTAAAAAAAAAAACCGTTTTAAAACGATTTAATAAAACACATTTTGTGGAAATAATATTAGACAATTTTAAATGTTGTTAGCGAAATAATCAACAATATACATAATAACACTGATAATAATCGAAATAACACGAATTATGATATAACATGATATTAAAATTATCATTAAGCCATAAACTAATTTTAAACTAAATTTGTTATCGGACACTTGAAGGGATATCAGTTTACTTTACTAATCGACGAACTGCCTAAAATATGATATATACAAAGAACCTCGCACCATACGTCAAACTTTTGAGTTAGTCTTTAATAATAATATATTATAGAGTGTATTTATTGTATATTGAAGGATTATGGTATATTTTTGTTATATATATATTGATCGATAGATAAAACTTCACATTGTGTTCTGATGATATGTCATCATAAGATAATGATATTTAATAGTATTAATTAACATATTATCGTTATGTCAGGTATAATTATATAAAAATATATTAAAATTTAAAGTATTATCGATTTATAAACAATTGCAATAACTACCTCTACTTTTTGACTATACAATATTTATACAGCTATAATAAAATTGCCAATTTATTGTTTAGATATTTGAAAAAAAAAATATTAATACACAATGTCACATCCATAATTCCGTTTGTGTTATTTCCATCTAAGTGTAAAGTGCATTGTTGTAAATTGTATGTTAAAAATAACGCATTTTAAATTTGTTATTATGAAACGAATCAAACTATTATACAATTTATGGGTAAGATTATTATACATAGTATTTCGGAGGCTTGTATTGATATTATAATTTTGAAGCAAGTATTGTTAAATTTAAAACTTTCAAAATAATCAGAAATTTGATAAATAATAATCATACTTTACGTACGTTGCACCAGCACCGCATATTAAAAAATTTTTATTTCATCAATAATTAGCACGCAATTAGCATGATTTGCATGTCTAATTTTGCAATTTGCACGACATCGGTGTCTCCGGAATCGTAAAAATCAACGGGCGGTGCTGGTGAAACATTTCACCAACACCACCGGACCAAAAAAAAAGGAATTTTTATATTTTTATATAACCTTCATTTAGCATGGATTTGCACGACTATCGCCGAAATTCGTACGATCGTCACTTCCGTGCGAAATCGTCTTCAATAATTTGGGCGTTTCGCCAGCACCGCCCTAGAGTGAAAATTTTCAAATTTCTAAAATTGAACTACACCATAATTTAGCATGAATTTGCACGACTATCGCCGAAATTCGCGCGATCGGCACATCCGTGGGAAATCTCCAGTAATTTATTGTAATTCAAATTATAAAAAACCAAATTTAAATAAAAACCACAAGTGGAATATAAAATCTATATTTAATAAAAAAAATACATTTATAAAAATTAGTTTCATTTTTTATCATAACAGTGTTTTTTACAAAATTTTTGATATTCTTATCAAATATTGATTTTTATCAGTTAATTTTTATAAGATATATATATATATTGAAGTTTAAAGATGGATAAAAAATATTCTATTTTATAAAAAAAATGCTAAAAAATATATATTAAATAAAAAAGTTTATATTTGATAAAAAAATGTATTTGATATTATATTAATTCAATAAAAATTCAATATTTGATAAGGAATCAAAAATATTTTAAAAAACACTGTAATCATAAAAAATTAAGCTAAATAAAGAATTTACAAAATGTATAAAAAATATATTTATAAAAATCAATTTTAATATTTTTATTAAATATATAATTTGTTTTTAAATTCTTTATTTAGCTTCATTTTTTATGATTACAGTGTTTTTTACATTTTTGATTTCTTATCCAATATTGATTATTTATTCAATTCATTTTTTTATAAAATATGGATTGTATATTAAATACATTTTTTATCAAATATAAATTTTTTTATTTAATATATATTTTTTAGCATTTCTTATAAAAATAGAATATTTTTTATTCAACTTAAAACTTCAATATATACCTCATAAAAAATTAACTGATAAAAATCAATATTTGATAAGAAATCAAAAATTTTGTAAAAAACACTGTTATGATAAAAAATGAAACTAATTTTTATAAATGTATTTATTTTTTTTTATTAAATATAGATTTTATATTCCACTTGCGATTTTTATTTAAATTTGAATTTTTATAATTTAAATTACAATAAATTACTGGAGATTTCGCATGGATGTGACGATCGTCCGAATTTCGGCGATAGTCGTGCTAAATGCGTGCTAAATGAAGGTTATATAAAAATATAAAAAGAATCCTTTTTTTTTTGGTCGGGCGGTGTTGGCGAAATGTTTCACCAGCACCGCCCATTAATTTTTACGATTCCAGAGACACCGATATCGTGCAAATTGGAAAATTAGTTATGCGAATTCATGCTAATTGCGTGCTAATTATTGATGAAATAAAAATCAAAATTTTTTAATGGGCGGTGCTGGTGCAACGTACGTATACAAAGTTGAAACTTAACCTAATGCAAAATTAAATGTTGTATATTTGAAACATTTTTAATTTTTATACATATTTTTTAATTTTTCTAAAAAAAAAATGCATATTTATGAAAAAATGGTACCTAGAATGTTATTAATAGTAATACTTAATGCTCTGTCATATGAAAAACCCGTGGATGTGAAAAGAAAAAAATTTTCTGAAAATCGAAGTGCATTTTTATTTGAAAATGTATCCAAGTCTTTAGTAGCTAACTCTCCGTGTAATTTTGAATATTATAAAAATATACTAAATTTGTTTTATTTGATTTTTGTTCATGAATTTTTATTTAGATGAGTGAAGGTTCAAAATGCAACATACTATTGAATATATCATACAAAATACATTCAATTATGTAAAATTGGCATTTAATGCATTTTTTTTGTTATTAATTATTTAATGAATTATATACATTTTTAAACTAAATACATTTAATTAAAATGCATTTTCGTTAACATATTTTTGCGTAATTTAAGTGCATATATGCATGCATATTTCATAAATTTTTATTGCATATAATTCCAGGTCCTAGTTATGAGATACATCCATTTAAATAAAATATTATCAAATACGCTTACGATTTACAACAAAATTTTATAGATTTTTTAGGAAAATCCGATTTATCAATCATATTTTATGCTATTATGTACTCAACTTTTAAGCATATTCGTAATCGTTTATAATTATTATAAAAAATGTTGATACAAATGAGTAAGTAAAAAAAAAAATGTATTATAATGTGGTATTTTTAGTTGAATATGAACTTTATGATTCTATATGTATATGTATTGTATATATTATATGGATGATTCCATATTGTATTTATTATATTTTTCTTGTAATGTGCTAATGTTATGAACTACATGAGAGATTTACTAAAGGACAATGGCAGAAAATCTAATGATGGTAGACAATAGAATTACATTTAAAACGGTCGTCATCTTAATTAATTGAAAAACAATTTTAATCTTAAACAATTATGTTATATATTTTTATAATTTAATGAAGTAGTTAAATGATTTAATATTACTTAAATCATTCACACAACTACCTGATTATGACTTAACACTTAAGATTGTTATTAGTTTTAAAAAAATATTTTTTTATAATAAGTAAATTAAAATTTAAATTAAACAATTTTTGATTAATAAAACAAAATAATTTTAGTAAAGTCTTCCATAAGTTATTTGCTACAACACAATAGCTTATAATATTATAATAACATTTTAATATCAATAAATATACATAATATTTTTGAATTTTTCATTAATCTAACTTTTAATAATAAATAATATTAAAATACACTAACCCATTTATTAGATCTCACAAAACGTAATTTAAAATATTTAATAATATATTTTTTTTAATTTTAAGTGTAACTATGACTACTCACAAAAAATAATGATTTTCTAAAGCTGTAGAATTTATTCATAAAAGCTGATTTTATATTACAATTGATGTCTGTTGAATATAATATATTATATCAAAATGTATTATATACTCAAAAAGGTAATTATTTCTCAGTGCTCAATAATTTCTGGAAACTTCTGAATAACTTTTGGAAAACCACTAAATAATGTTGAAATTTACATTATAATGGTATTTATAAGAAAAAAACAATATTTGTTGACTATTTTACTTTTATTCAAAATTCTAAAATTTAATTATATCAGAGGTTTGAATGTTTGTTAAATTATTTATTAAACTATTATGGACACAGATCCACATTTGTCGTATATAAGGCACTTCGCACTCGAAACAAATGTAAAATTCGAATTCGTGGAACAGATAAGCGTACCTCGAAGCTTAAGTAATTCAGACATTTACATTTTAGGTTAACATAACCGTAACGTGAATAAGATTAAAGCGTAATGCTACTTGTGATTTTTTTACTAAGATAGCGCTCGAAAACGAATCGGTTTACAAGACGACGATAAACAAGATATCTCAGTATAAGCTAATACAATTTAAAACGGAATGCGGTAATCCTTTTTCACATTTAATGTCTATAATGTTGGTCGTTCGTCCAGGAAATCGCATCTTCTAGCCAGCCATTTACGTATTGTACATTGGTATAATTTTATATATGAATGCCACGACAGTCTGTTATAGCCGAAACGATGACAACGACAATAGTTATAGAAAATACGTTATTATGTGCTTGAAACCGAAATAACAAATACAATTAATAAGCCCTAAATGAAATGTTCAGTGTTTTGACAAGTGGTGAATTCAATATTTTGTTGTTATTATTTTATTTATTTCTATATTATTTAGTGCGTTATTTGTATTGTATATAATTACACTTATATATATATATAATATAACGTTTGAGTTTTGTTCACGATAAAACAACACGGAATTCTTATCAGCATTCAGCATATTTTTTTCGTAAATCTATTGCTGATTCCATATATCGTTAGCAGTCTACATCATATTTTGCCATTGTTCTACCTCAACGTACCGTGCAGCGTATATTTCTTTTATTCATTTTTCCATTCAATTGTATTCGATTTATATGAGCATTGAGCATTTCTTTCTAATAGTCGTATGAGACACTGCTTGTACGAGTAGAAAGAGGTCGTCCCCATTCAACTGCCGTTCTCGTCGCCATTGTAGACATTACAGTACGATTGTCTCAACTCAAGCGTTAATGCTACTTTTGCCGTTTCCGTTACACCTTTTACACACGTAAACAACACGCATATTAACCCAAAACAATTGTGCGTCAGATTATTAGCATTTATGTGTCCATATACTCATCGTACAGCCGTGTCATATTATTATTGTTATTACTTATTATTATTATTACTGTTGTTATTATTATTATCCTCTACGATATCGCAGGAAACGATGTATGTATATTATACCATGTGTTTGACGAAATAGTGCGGCCGAGGACACAAAATCGTAATAACGCAGTAGATAAAACGATTGTTGTTTATTTTATCACACACAAACCACGACGCAACCTATTCTTCTATATAGGTCCATGTCCCCGGCATCCCCACTTTGAACTTTCGTAAAAAAACCCGGGGCGATCGTTTGTACTCTGTTTGTACCGGTTTGTACCGCAAAAATCATCGTTTGTACCAAAAGCTGTAAAAAGTTACAAACGTTTTAAGTTGGGGGTGCTGGAGACATGCCAGCACCCCCACTTTGAGCTTTCGTAAAAAAACCCGGGGCGATCGTTTGTACTCTGTTTGTACCGGTTTGTACCGCAAAAATCGTCGTTTGTACCGAAAGCTGTAAAAAGTTACAAACGTTTTAAGTTGGGGGTGCTGGAGACATGCCAGCACCCCCACTTTGAGCTTTCGTAAAAAAAACCCGGGCGATCGTTTGTACTCTGTTTGTACCGGTTTGTACCGCAAAAATCGTCGTTTGTACCGAAAGCTGTAAAAAGTTACAAACGTTTTAAGTTGGGGGTGCTGGAGACATGCCAGCACCCCCACTTTGAGCTTTCGTAAAAAAAACCCGGGCGATCGTTTGTACTCTGTTTGTACCGGTTTGTACCGCAAAAATCGTCGTTTGTACCGAAAGCTGTAAAAAGTTACAAACGTTTTAAGTTGGGGGTGCTGGAGACATGCCAGCACCCCCACTTTGAGCTTTCGAAAAAAAAACCAGATCCATCGTTTGTACTCTGTTTGTACCGGTTTGTACCGCAAAAATCGTCGTTTGTACCGAAAGCTGCAAAAAGTTATTAACGTTTTAAGTTGGGGGTGCTGGAGACATGCCAGCACTCCCCACTTTGAGCTTTCGTAAAAAAAACATGGGCAGATCGTTTGTACTCTGTTTATACCGCAAAAGTCGTCGTTTGTACCGAAAGCTGTAAAAAGTCATAAAAGTTTCGGACACGACTACGGCATCCCCACTTTGAGGGTAGGCATAAAAATTCGGCCAAAATATAAGGATTGAGTGACTGTAAACTTAAAATACACTTATAGAATTATATTTGAAACAAAAATATAACAAAACCATTTAAAACCCATTGAAAAATAAACATTTTAAATTATTTGTTGCAAAATAAAAATAACAAATAATATATACAGGGTGCTTCTTTTAAGGGGGTACATTAATTATCTCGAAAAGTATTTACTTTTTTCAAAATATTTTTTACGTGGTTTATAGTTGTTAAAAAACCAACGTTTTTATTAAAAAATTATATTTTTAAATATTTTTTATCCTTATCATTTTTTAAGTTTTACTATATTTCAAAGCAGAATATATTTCTAAGTATTTTGATTCCTAAAAGTCGAATTTAGGACGAGTAGTTTATGAGTAATATGTAGGCTTAGGGACTTATAGCATTTGCATACTTTGTTTAATTATTGTTAAATATAGCAGAGTGCGAAATCAATTTATTTCTCGGTGCCACGATATCAGTTCTAAAATTTGAATGTGCATATTTTTGCATATTTGATAAATTTTGCAGGAAAGTGCTTATTTTAACATTTTTATGCTTATTTTGCATATTTTGGCAATTTTTTTAAATTTCAAATTGAAAACTATAGATAGTTAACATGTTGAGTGCGGCACGAGTTGAACCGGGCGACTTAAAATGTACAAAAGGCAAAGCAGTCGTAAAGAAGTTAAACGACGTTTTAGGAAAAAATCCTGGTTACAAATCTTTATTAAAAATTTCAAAAATTTTAAGCGGTGAAGTTGAAGATATGGAAGGATTGCCTGAAGACTTGACAAGTAATGATCTGGTTTATTTTATGTATGCTCCAATGTCGTCTGTAGATGTTGAAAGAAGTTTTTCCGTCTATAAAAATTTACTATCAAGTAATCGTCGTAGATTCACGTTTGAAATCATCAGGAAATATCTTATTGTGCAATGCAATTTTCAAGGTAAAGAAATTAATAAAATAATAAGAATTAAAACATTTAAATATTTAAACATTATTTTATTTTTACTTTAGGATCGGAAGACACGGAAGAACACTAAAATTTAAACCAATGATCTTATAAAAATTCAATTTATTATATCATTTTCAATTCAAGTAATAATATTCTTATATAATATAAATTCTAATAAAATAAATATTTAATTTTATCACATATTTGTTATACCTATTTTTTGGGAGCCATATCATAATACATAGGTATACGGTTATTTTTAGGTGCATATTTTAGAGCATATTTGGTCATTTTTTGGTGCATATTTGCATGCATATTTAGGTATTTTTTAGAGCTACAAGTCCCTAAGCCTATATATAAGTAATATATATACATATATATATATATATATCTAACATAAAAATTAAAAATATTAATTTTTTCTAATAAATGATAAAAACATAAAGGTATCTAAAACTAGCATCTAATCGCTGTAAATTAACATTTTAAAATATTCTTTTGTAAATAAAACATAGCATTAAATTCCGTATTTTAACCCTTTCCCGCCCAATTTTTTTTTTTCAAATCTTTCGGAAAAAGTAATTTAATTCTTATCATAATAAATACAATAAAAACATGAGTAATATTAATCATATGTTAAAAACAGTGGTACCATTTAATAGAACATAAAATTGTTTATATTTAATGGGTCCATTTGGAGTCTTCGAACTATTGGTATTGGAATAACGTTTAAGAATACAATACGTAATCCAAATGGACCCAATGGGCTGGAAAGGGTAAGAAATAATAAGTTAATAAGTAACAAACAATAGTGATTTAATAAAATTGTTTTGATTTCATATAATATTATTTAAAGTTTTGAAAACCATTATCAAATAAAAAAAACGTTGTTACTTTGCTGTATAGAAGTTGTCGAGTGACAATGTATGTATTATTATTAAACTTGAATACAGTGTTAATAATTAAGTCACTTTTATTAATACGGTAATTTCGAAGTTTTATTAATATTCTTATTTCGAATGTTCATTTGAAGAATTTTGGAAATATTTGAACTTCAAACAATAATTAATCAAATTGCGCATATTATGTATTTTAATAATTGTTTAATGGCTGTAAGCGACCAACTTATGAAAACCTTTGTACCTATTACATTTTCAAGTATTTTAACTCAGCAATACAATATATATCAATATATTTTATAACAAAAAAATTGAATATTTCAAATACCTATAAATAGCTAAAAAAAATACAGAAATATTTTGAAAAGAAAATTATGTAAAGCTCATTTTTAAGCTAGGGATTCGAAATAGGTAATTTATTTTATTGATACGTTTTTTTTTTTTTTGCTTTGTTAAATTTTCATTCAGATTCTGGAGATTCTGTATGAATCTGCATAAGTTTGTCTTAGGTAAAGTCATTCAAAAATTATTAAAATAAATACGTGAAATTTATTTGTGTTTGAAGTTCAAATATTGACGAAATTTTATAATATATGAGAATTTGAAATTTAAATTTTACTAACAATCGTCAAAATTAAATTATTTATAAGAGAAACTTAATTATTAACAATGTAAAGGTAATAAAATTAAATACACTAATAATTTTTCTTCAGATAAGTACAATGCCGGTGTAGCAGCCTCTTAAAGAATTTAAAAATAAAATAAGATTATCAGTAGACTATACATAGGTAGGACTGTCACTGCACATCAGACTAGCAAACTAGTTCTTATCTGAACCTGTCAAAGAAAACCGATAATACGCAATTGTAATTACCATACACAAAGTACCGTATACAATACCTAGAAAGGTACTGATCAAAGGTTCGTATTTTTTGACCAGTTCGGCAGGACTATTGTATTCGTTGGAACTCGTGACAATATCGTATAGCCAATCGAATACGATTGTTGTATATCAATATGTATATATATTATTTGTTATTTTTATTTTGCAACAAATAATTTAAAATGTTTATTTTTCAATGGGTTTTAAATGGTTTTGTTATAGTTTTGTGTCAAATATAATTCTATAAGTGAATTTAAAGTTTACAGTCACTCAATCCTCATTAAAATATAATACATTTTAAAACCAAGTACATTTGTTTTAATAATAAAACATGGGCAGATCGTTTGTACTCTGTTTATACCGCAAAAGTCGTCGTTTGTACCGAAAGCTGTAAAAAGTCATAAAAGTTTCGGACACGACTACAGCATCCCCACTTTGAGGGTAGGCATAAAAAATCGGCCAAAATATGACTCTTTCACCACTCAGCCTACGCACTTATCGCAACATTTATTGTGATCTTAGTTAGTTTTTGATTTTTTGTTAATTCGAAAAATGTTTTTCTAAACACCATTGATATATAGCTTTGAGTAGAAGGTTCATTGGTCTTGCAACCCCTCCGATTTTAATATTTGTTTTTCGTAATTTTTTTTAAAAAGGGGCTCTAAAATTATAAGATATTAATAAAATATGAAACGAAATTGGTAATATCCCAATTATTAAAACAAATGTACTTGGTTTTAAAATGTATTATATTTTAATGAGGATTGAGTGACTGTAAACTTTAAATTCACTTATAGAATTATATTTGACACAAAACTATAACAAAACCATTTAAAACCCATTGAAAAATAAACATTTTAAATTATTTGTTGCAAAATAAAAATAACAAATAATATATATACATATTGATATACAACAATCGTATTCGATTGGCTATACGATATTGTCACGAGTTCCAACGAATACAATAGTCCTGCCGAACTGGTCAAAAAATACGAACCTTTGATCAGTACCTTTCTAGGTATTGTATACGGTACTTTGTGTATGGTAATTACAATTGCGTATTATCGGTTTTCTTTGACAGGTTCAGATAAGAACTAGTTTGCTAGTCTGATGTGCAGTGACAGTCCTACCTATGTATAGTCTACTGATAATCTTATTTTATTTTTAAATTCTTTAAGAGGCTGCTACACCGGCATTGTACTTATCTGAAGAAAAATTATTAGTGTATTTAATTTTATTACCTTTACATTGTTAATAATTAAGTTTCTCTTATAAATAATTTAATTTTGACGATTGTTAGTAAAATTTAAATTTCAAATTCTCATATATTATAAAATTTCGTCAATATTTGAACTTCAAACACAAATAAATTTCACGTATTTATTTTAATAATTTTTGAATGACTTTACCTAAGACAAACTTATGCAGATTCATACAGAATCTCCAGAATCTGAATGAAAATTTAACAAAGCAAAAAAAAAAAAAACGTATCAATAAAATAAATTACCTATTTCGAATCCCTAGCTTAAAAATGAGCTTTACATAATTTTCTTTTCAAAATATTTCTGTATTTTTTTTAGCTATTTATAGGTATTTGAAATATTCAATTTTTTTGTTATAAAATATATTGATATATATTGTATTGCTGAGTTAAAATACTTGAAAATGTAATAGGTACAAAGGTTTTCATAAGTTGGTCGCTTACAGCCATTAAACAATTATTAAAATACATAATATGCGCAATTTGATTAATTATTGTTTGAAGTTCAAATATTTCCAAAATTCTTCAAATGAACATTCGAAATAAGAATATTAATAAAACTTCGAAATTACCGTATTAATAAAAGTGACTTAATTATTAACACTGTATTCAAGTTTAATAATAATACATACATTGTCACTCGACAACTTCTATACAGCAAAGTAACAACGTTTTTTTTATTTGATAATGGTTTTCAAAACTTTAAATAATATTATATGAAATCAAAACAATTTTATTAAATCACTATTGTTTGTTACTTATTAACTTATTATTTCTTACCCTTTCCAGCCCATTGGGTCCATTTGGATTACGTATTGTATTCTTAAACGTTATTCCAATACCAATAGTTCGAAGACTCCAAATGGACCCATTAAATATAAACAATTTTATGTTCTATTAAATGGTACCACTGTTTTTAACATATGATTAATATTACTCATGTTTTTATTGTATTTATTATGATAAGAATTAAATTACTTTTTCCGAAAGATTTGAAAAAAAAAAATTGGGCGGGAAAGGGTTAAAATACGGAATTTAATGCTATGTTTTATTTACAAAAGAATATTTTAAAATGTTAATTTACAGCGATTAGATGCTAGTTTTAGATACCTTTATGTTTTTATCATTTATTAGAAAAAATTAATATTTTTAATTTTTATGTTAGATATATATATATATATATGTATATATATTACTTATATATAGGCTTAGGGACTTGTAGCTCTAAAAAATACCTAAATATGCATGCAAATATGCACCAAAAAATGACCAAATATGCTCTAAAATATGCACCTAAAAATAACCGTATACCTATGTATTATGATATGGCTCCCAAAAAATAGGTATAACAAATATGTGATAAAATTAAATATTTATTTTATTAGAATTTATATTATATAAGAATATTATTACTTGAATTGAAAATGATATAATAAATTGAATTTTTATAAGATCATTGGTTTAAATTTTAGTGTTCTTCCGTGTCTTCCGATCCTAAAGTAAAAATAAAATAATGTTTAAATATTTAAATGTTTTAATTCTTATTATTTTATTAATTTCTTTACCTTGAAAATTGCATTGCACAATAAGATATTTCCTGATGATTTCAAACGTGAATCTACGACGATTACTTGATAGTAAATTTTTATAGACGGAAAAACTTCTTTCAACATCTACAGACGACATTGGAGCATACATAAAATAAACCAGATCATTACTTGTCAAGTCTTCAGGCAATCCTTCCATATCTTCAACTTCACCGCTTAAAATTTTTGAAATTTTTAATAAAGATTTGTAACCAGGATTTTTTCCTAAAACGTCGTTTAACTTCTTTACGACTGCTTTGCCTTTTGTACATTTTAAGTCGCCCGGTTCAACTCGTGCCGCACTCAACATGTTAACTATCTATAGTTTTCAATTTGAAATTTAAAAAAATTGCCAAAATATGCAAAATAAGCATAAAAATGTTAAAATAAGCACTTTCCTGCAAAATTTATCAAATATGCAAAAATATGCACATTCAAATTTTAGAACTGATATCGTGGCACCGAGAAATAAATTGATTTCGCACTCTGCTATATTTAACAATAATTAAACAAAGTATGCAAATGCTATAAGTCCCTAAGCCTACATATTACTCATAAACTACTCGTCCTAAATTCGACTTTTAGGAATCAAAATACTTAGAAATATATTCTGCTTTGAAATATAGTAAAACTTAAAAAATGATAAGGATAAAAAATATTTAAAAATATAATTTTTTAATAAAAACGTTGGTTTTTTAACAACTATAAACCACGTAAAAAATATTTTGAAAAAAGTAAATACTTTTCGAGATAATTAATGTACCCCCTTAAAAGAAGCACCCTGTATATATTATTTGTTATTTTTATTTTGCAACAAATAATTTAAAATGTTTATTTTTCAATGGGTTTTAAATGGTTTTGTTATATTTTTGTTTCAAATATAATTCTATAAGTGTATTTTAAGTTTACAGTCACTCAATCCTTATATTTTGGCCGAATTTTTATGCCTACCCTCAAAGTGGGGATGCCGTAGTCGTGTCCGAAACTTTTATGACTTTTTACAGCTTTCGGTACAAACGACGACTTTTGCGGTATAAACAGAGTACAAACGATCTGCCCATGTTTTTTTTACGAAAGCTCAAAGTGGGGAGTGCTGGCATGTCTCCAGCACCCCCAACTTAAAACGTTAATAACTTTTTGCAGCTTTCGGTACAAACGACGATTTTTGCGGTACAAACCGGTACAAACAGAGTACAAACGATGGATCTGGTTTTTTTTTCGAAAGCTCAAAGTGGGGGTGCTGGCATGTCTCCAGCACCCCCAACTTAAAACGTTTGTAACTTTTTACAGCTTTCGGTACAAACGACGATTTTTGCGGTACAAACCGGTACAAACAGAGTACAAACGATCGCCCGGGTTTTTTTTACGAAAGCTCAAAGTGGGGGTGCTGGCATGTCTCCAGCACCCCCAACTTAAAACGTTTGTAACTTTTTACAGCTTTCGGTACAAACGACGATTTTTGCGGTACAAACCGGTACAAACAGAGTACAAACGATCGCCCCGGGTTTTTTTACGAAAGCTCAAAGTGGGGGTGCTGGCATGTCTCCAGCACCCCCAACTTAAAACGTTTGTAACTTTTTACAGCTTTTGGTACAAACGATGATTTTTGCGGTACAAACCGGGTACAAACGATCGCCCCGGGTTTTTTTACGAAAGTTCAAAGTGGGGATGCCGGGGACATGGAGCTCTTCTATATGGACATGGAAGTTGTCCTAAAAGTGTATTTACCTAAAACTGCATTGTTTAGATATAGAACAGCGTTTATCCATAGTAATATTATTATCTCGTAATAGGGCTGTAGCCTACCGATTTACCTGAAATTGATAACGGTACAATATTTATCGTATTTTCATAATATTTTGCTAAATAATAAAATAAAATTGAAAATTCATATAAAATCATGCACGCTTGTGACGAGTTTCCCACTACAGTAGGTAAGTCTAGAGTTTTTCTACAATACAAAAGTTCAATAATAAAATATTTAGCATTTTAGAACATTGTTTTGTTATCCATAGCAGTGTGTATCTTCTTATAATATATAGGTATAGTTCACTCGGGAAACGTTTACTGGGTTTTGGGTTAGGGTGAACCGCGATTCACGGGCGAATGGTCATAATGTAAAACTTCGAGTCCACAGCATCATTGATAGTTAGTGTAAACCGACACCAAAACTTTGTCGTTAAACAATGCCGTATCGTCGCCATACTTGGCGTTTGATAGACTTTTAACATTACAATTCAATTGTTATTACGTTTATCCGAGTACAGCGGTATCAATAATATTAATATATTGTTAGCTGTACGTATATCTATCCAAATCCATTCAATATTACAAGAGACAGTTTTCTTTTCTATTAAATACTATAGGTGTGTATATAGTGTATGATAATAATAATAATAATAACAACAACAACAACAATAATAATATTTTGTATATTCGACCGAAGCCGCTGCTGATGCAGCAGTAAATATTATAGTAATCGCGCAGACATAATGATTGTGCTATAAATAAGACACCCTCGCGGTCGTATATACACATAATAAATAATATAATATATATGCGTGTGGGTGAGCGGGTGTGTGTGTGTGTGTGTGAGAATATAATAATAATATATACAACCGTCATTTGGCGTGTAGGGGTGCCGCGACGGTGGTCGCAAATATTGTCGTCGTCGTCGTCGTAATATTGGGCGTGGCCGTGTGCGCAATATAAAAGCCATCTATTCCGGTTTATTAACCGCCCGGCGAATCCAGCGATCCGGCACAACCGGAACACACAGATTCCCGTTGGCAATCCGCCACGTTGCCCGCACGCTATTATTATATCGTCGTCGTCGGGCACCAGACATATCCTATGCCGTTGGCCCTTTCGCACCCACTGCGGAGGCTTCTTACATATACGCACACGCAAGATCATATTATTATTATTATAAATAAACGTAGGTACCTATGTGCGTTTTGGCCGAACCTTTCGGACCACCGCCGCCGGACATACGGACCTTTATCATGCGATACCGGTTGTGACAGCTGCAGCACCTGAGGTTGTGTAGGTAAACCTATAGCCTATAGTATGTAAGTATATGTATGATAATATTCGTAATACACTAATTCACTGGAATTTATAATCCACATAGTGCCTTTTCTACCTCAAATTGATGAGTGGCAAACTGCGTATGGCGTCCGGTTACGGGTGACCTTTTGTCGACGCCGTAGTGAATATTGCAGTTATGCAAGATGAATAACACCGAAACTTGACTGAGACGCAAAAAAATAAATAAATATAACGGATTTATCACCACAAATGTCATGAATCATAGATTAAAAATATTTGAGAAATATGACTAGGTACTCGTCAAATTGACGAAAACGGCGTACAATGTCATAATACACGCATTATTCACAGCCTACAGGTAATATTACTAAGACATTTTGAAGAAATTATGCGTGGAAATCGTGAACACCCACAACACACTTGGATGGAGTAATAATTAAACGTTTCCCAGAGTCAACACGGGGGTTTATTCAATGTGTGTGCACTTGAAACTTTTAAAAGCACAGTTTTTGCTGTGCTCTTGGTTTTATAAAACTGCACACACGCAAATCCTTTTGTTCTAATATTTGTTTTTTTCACCCCATTTTTACGTACCACTTTTTTTTCATTTTGAAATTTAATCTCTCGTTTCTTTTGAAGATAGATCATCGACTGTAAGCGACCAGTTTCGACAGACATATTTTACAGTTCATCGATCATCTTATTTCACCATGCTAGTGATTTCATATTAAATTATGTTTAGCTATCAGATTGAATTTGTCATAGACTGTAATAATATGTAAGAGAAAAAAAAATTGATAAACATTTTGAATTTGATTAATTATTTATTTGTAGTTATTATATAGGAAAATAAAAACAAAATCATTTACAATATCGATTGGTGCATTAGATGTTGTTTATTTCAATATTTTTCATGAAATAAACCGAATGATACGAATATACGATAATACGATATTTAAATTATTGAACAAAACCAATTTGGTGTAATTTGATTTTTCAGGAATTTATTTCTGTAGCATATTTTTGACCACAATGATTTTCATATACCTACCTTATTCTGTGTGATAATGTATGTAACGTGTACTTTTGATAAACGAAAACCCATCAAAATGTCTAAGAAATGAACACATTATTACTTAATAAAACATTATTACAATCGAAACAGCGCAGTTCATCAAGTGCACAATAACGACATATAACAATTTATATTGAAAATGGCGCTATTTGTACAACAGAATACACATAACACATACCAACGGCGTCCAACACAATCCCGTTGGGGTAAAGTGCTCAACTGACAGCCCAAACTTGCTGTTGCGTGGAAATCGCTCATTTGGACGATAATGTACAGTGCATTTGTCGACCAAAATGGCCAGCGTTGCCGTTCGTTTTAGTCAGTTACTAAACGTTTGGACAAATAGTGAACTCGGGCTGGTGCTAATTATAATAATATGTTACCTACTCTTGTTCGGTGGAAATTCACTGATTTCGTATCACAGAACTGTTTGACACAATAATATATGTATAATGTAATATATTGTTTCTGACCTCGTTAAACTTAGCAAGTTAACAATTGATAACAAAGTATACCGTTATATTATGTTAAAACCTAAAAATATAAACATCCATTCAATCAGTGTACTAAAAATACGAAAAAAATATCGTTCCGAATAGATTTACTGTCACTTTTTTTAACAGTAGGTGGTTGATTTTGAGATATAAAGTATGGTCTATGAAACACGATTGTATCACATGTGTATTTTTTTTTAATATACATTTTGTACGATTTAAATTTATTTCATATTTTTCAATACAGATTATTAACTTGTCACTCAATTTAAATAAACATGCGTTCTAGACTTTATTCATTTTTTCGAATGGTTATATCTATCATTGATTGATTATGTATGACATATTCTACTTGAGAATACCTACTCCTTTTTTTTTCTAGGTAATTTAATTAAAGTCAACTTGAAGCACATAACATTTATTTATATAATATTGGGATCGGTACTTTTTGTTGAGATTTTATGCATGGTAAAAACATTATAAAACTATACGATAGACTGCAACTCTAAGCCAGTTATAGTATAGGCTGTTGTTAATATAACGAAACTGGAAAACTTGGAATTTTAGGATTATCTATACTAGATTGACTCGCATAATTTATATGCGTATAGATTATGGATAAATGTAATCTTTAAGCATTTTATATGTTCATAAAAATTATTTATAGTGAAGGTATAAAAATAAAACTATGCATATTAAACAAAATCAAATTTTCAGGTTTTTAAAGATTGTTTTGATTTATTTTCACGGAACCAAAAAAAAAAAAAAAAACAAAACAATATATTAGTCGAACAAGCATTATATACCATATGCACGCCGAAATCGTCTTCTAACATAAATATTATGTACCGTAAAGAAACTTTTGTCAGGATAGAGGAGTCTACTTAGTTGACCAAGCAGTATAATATACTAAGATGATCGTTAGCTTATAGTCTATGTCTTTTCCACGTACACATCATTGCCTGTTGGAGGCCAAGGCGAAAATCGGGTCAAGACTTTGCCATTTTTCTCGGCTCGACGTCCCCGCGTCAAAGCGACCTAGTGGATAAATAACTAAAGCTATATATAGTAGCGAGAAATTTTGTGAGAGAAATGAGTTTAATTAATAATGCCCCTGTGTGTAATGATAAAAGAAATAATTTATGTCTCCGTTATAATAATATACGTGAGGTGGTGGGATATGTACGGGTGTAAGGGGTCGACGTCATGATTACATCCTGCCAATGATGGGCCGCCGGCGGGGTAAATGCCTTCCCGAATGTGGAAGAGCGGGGCCGAGTCGCCGTCGGCGTAACGCGCGGGTATAAAAGCCCCGGGGCCAGGAAAGGTGATGATGAAAAAGAGACCGGATTAATAAGCCCTGCCGAGGAGAAGTTTTGATTTATTATTATACCACTAGACGGCCAGAAAACCCTGGATGGGTCTGCGACGAGGATCGGTTGGACACAAAGTTTGGCACGTTCAGTATTATACATTTTTTTTTCGTATGTGTCTATATCGTACGAGTCGTTATCTGAAATCAGCTAACGGTATAGTAATAATATAAAGTGTTAAAATATATGTGTATTCAATATGATTATACTATGTGTGTTGCAAATCATACCATTCATTTAAGATATTGCTACAGGTCCAATAATAAGTTCATATTTGGATTAGATAATCATATTTGTCTATATTGCAGGTTTTTATCATGTATATATAATATGTATAATATATGTATTGTGTATGCACGTGCGTGTGTTTATGAAACAAAATAAATGTGAAAATAGTCGTTGTTTGTTTGTCACTGTGGAAAATGAATGATTATGACTATCGTTTAATTTGTTTTTATTTTTTATTTAGATTGATAAAACGCTGTAAAGTAAATACGATATAAACTTAGAGTATACAAAGTATATACTCGTAACATATAAACAATGCGTAGCTTGTAATGCTTTTTAGTTGTACCTATTTGTTTCATAGCTAAATGTAATTTTTACGCCTTACGATGTTCAAAGAACTATAATTAAATTTATTTATAGTAATAATTAAATCTTTATCAAACATGAATTTGCAAAAAATTTGAATCATATATGGTTACTTTTTATTAATGTCAATGTTGATTTAGTTAATAATAAATATTTTATATCACTGTATGATTTAAATGTTTACAACGCTCAGAAAAATTAAAATATATTCAATTATGTGCATTAATATTCTATAAGCAAGCAAATTAAAATATTTAGTCGTTGATAATACCTACTTCGATTTTATTCATTTAAATTTGATTTAAAGTTTTGATAATTATTAATTGGTGCAATATTTTTAAGTTATAATGTTTAATAATATTTTAATGCTATTGTTTATGAATGAATTCGGTATATTTTGCACAATTCAAGTTTTAACATATTAGTTTACTATGTTCTAATAATATATGGTTCAATAGGCAGATATTATATAAAACAATAATAATAAAATTATTATTATTATTTTATATTAATTTTTCGAAACATTTCTGAACATTATGAATACGTTAAACGTAAAGTCTTTTTTCATGAATAACTTTTTCCTTTTATACGACGAACGTATTCTATACCAATACGGTGATATATAGATTTTTGAAGTAATGACATATCGTGTCCAGAAGGAACGATTTGGACATGGATTAGGTCACATGTGAGATGGAATGCCGTAATGCCATGTGGGATAAACATTTGACATTTTTGATTTTTTGATCCGCAATTCCAGTTAGTACAGACTATAGAAGATTAAAAAACCAAAATCCTAGAAATGGAAAACTAACTTTTTTTGACGTACAACTATCACGATCAGCGACGCGCGTATTCATAGGATCTCCAATGTCGGTGGGCTGAGATATTTCGAGATTACATCGAAAATCGGTTAAAATTCGAGGCTTATCCTTGCAGTCGGACGTATACAGCATATACAGCATATACATACATTATATATATATATATATATATATATATATATATATATATATATATATATATACTTGGAATACGTATACCGTATAAATTCGTTAAACGCAAATGTATCAATATTACGAGAACCTAAAGATTTTGATAATGCAGAAGAAACCGTTGCGACGTCGTATATGGTCGAGTTGATTTTTTTGGTGGTTTTAATATCGAATTCTTTTGAAATGTATGGGGAAGACGAGAGAAACATTGGTGGACGAATAAAGCCGCAAGGGTTAGTGCTCGCAGTACACAAACACACACGCACACACACACATACTTTTTTACAGTCGATTGGGTTTTACAGCTAATCCTCATAATGCCGGTCGAACGAGCTCGAATACTAGCCAGGTTTTTTTTTCATTCCTCTCTTTCGGTTTCTCCTTTTTTTTTCTGGAAAGAAGCCCACACGTGCATTTTTACACGGGATCGGTTAATCAAGATTTTATGGCGTACGGGTTTTTCGGTTGCGTCTGATTTGCGTATGTAAAACGGTTTGAGGAAATTTAAATACGCCGGCAAAAGCTGTTAAATTGGACATATATATATATATATATATATATATATATATATATATATATATATTACATCTATGTACATACAGTAGATAGGTACGTACGGATATGATGCGGGCGCAGGGATTACATTTCGATTTTGAATTTTAAATTCAACCCAAATATGCAGGTCCTAATAGCGTAATTAAATTTGTTATCGGCAGTCGTTACACTATTATTGAGTTTTATCGCCAAATAAATATATGTAAACTCTTTTATGATGCAGATTTTTCACAAGTGAGTTTTTCCCTGAGTTTTTATTACTGAATTCGTCGAAAAAAAACCAAAAAAACTCGTCATTAAAAATATTTTTTATACGATATAGTAGTAGATATAGAAAAAATATACCTACATCATGTGAACATAATATGAACTTACATATATATATATAATAGTAAACATATAGCTTTTTTAATAATTATTACAAAATAGCAGTACAATAGTATTACATCAGATATTATTATATCTTGTAAATTACTGCATATATTCAAAGATAAACTTAATATTATTAATTTATGATAATTATTGTGTAGTTGAAGTTTAATATTAATATTTATAATAAAATATATGAACATGGTACGTAGATCATAGATTTATCGTAATTATTTTTAAATAATATTATGTGTATTAATAATCAGAAATTAAAACGTTATCTTAGGTACCTAAATACCACGTTAAATGTTGATGTATATTGTAGGTATATAAATATAATTGAAATTCAAAAAAATATTATGGTCTAATTATAAAATAATAATAATACTAATTTAATTGTACACCTCAGTTAAGTTGATAATATAATCTACATAGATTTTAACGAGGTCTTCAGTATCGTTGATTTTGGCCTCTTTTTAAGCGGGCCATAGGTACTTGGTATCGGTAATCCACTTTTTTATTGACTTTAGTCGTACCTAGAACCTACCTAATATATTATCCAGGAAGTGATTAGTCATGCTTAACGACTCAATATCAATATTATCTGATGTGCCTTCTGGTGTCCATCAAGGCTGCTTAAGCACACTCATCATCATACTTTTCATGAATTCAATTTTCTTTATGCTAAATCCCTCCTATTCATCAATGAATTTTATGAATACTTAGAAAATAACTCTCATTTTAATTTTCTAGTTCTAGAATCTGATTAAATATTATCTATCATAAGTGTTTTTTTTTATTTTATTTAAAGAAAAGACTTCAAAAACATAGGTTATTAGCCTGACATTAAATTATTACATGGTATTTTTCTTAAGATTAGTTATTACATAGTATATACATATTTTATTGTTACAATTTTTTATAATATTTGTGATGTTTAAAAAGGTTAGTATTTTGTTTGATTGATTTTTGCCAAGTGCTTCTGCTATGGTGGGTGGCATGTTGAGATCGGTGCGAATTTGGGAGTATTGTGGGCACTCTTCTATTATGTGCTTGACGGTTAGTGCGGTGTGACAGGGTTCACAAATTGGTTGAGGTTCTTTACTGATTAGGTATGAGTGAGTGAGGAAAGAGTGTCCGATTCTGGTGCGGGTGATTGCAATGTCTTGGCGTCGGTTGATATTTGGGGGGAAGGGGTGTTCCATTTTTTGATTGTTTTTTTAATATTTTTGAGTTTGTTAGACAATGTTATTGAGTTCCAGTAGTTTTGCCAAGATGAGAGGATTTTAAGGTTTATAGAGTTTTTGATGTCGATGCTGGATATGTTGTTTATTGTAGGGTTAAGGATGGTTTTCGTTGCCAGTTCGGCATGTTTGTCTGCTTTTTCATTCCCTATAATTCCGGTGTGAGATGGGACCCACATGAATGCAATGTTTTTTTTTGTTTGGACCGGGCATGCTTGGATGTTTGATGTTATTTCATTTCTTGGTGATGTGTTTTTGAGTGCTAGTAGGGTGCTGAGGGAGTCACTAATTATGAGTATATCGTTAGTCTCTAGGGTATTAGCAAGTTTTACCCCTTCAAATATGGCATAGTTTTCGGCAGAGAATATACTGGTTATTTTTGGGAGTTTGTGTTGGATGATTGTGTCATCCTTAACCACTGCAAAGCCTACCCCATGTTCGGATTTAGATGCATCTGTGTATATTTTGGTGTGATTAGGGGGATGAGTGCTGAATTGTGTCTAGGAACTGAGACTTAATTATGCCATGGTTTAATTCATTTTTACTAAAATTGAGGAGATCCGTGTTTAGTTTTAGTTCCCATTTCCAGGGAGGAAATGTTTGAAATGTAATTTTGTTTACGACTGCGGTGTGTACGTCCATTGATTGTTGTAGTTTTGCGTATAAATCTCGTACCGAGAGGTTTTTTTTTGTGTTCCGTGTTTATTGGAAATGCAGCATGGTTGTCGAAGATGGCCTTGTATCCTATATGATTGGTTGTGCTTTTCCTTTGTGTGATGTATGTTAGTGTGTCTTGGTATCTTTGAAATTGAAGGGGTAATTCTCCAGCGTAATTGAGGATACTGTCAGTTGGGCTTGTCCTAAAGGCTCCAATTGCCAAACGGATTCCTTAGTTGTGGATTAGATCTAGTATCTTGAGGAGATTGGGTTTAGTTGTATTATATAATAGTGAGCCATATTTGATTTTTGATAAAATTAAAGATTTGTATATACTTAGAAGTGGTTTTTGATTTGCTCCCCATGTGTGGTGGGACAGAGTTTTAACTACGTTCATTTTATTTTTACAAAAACTTTTAAGTTGTTTTAAATGAGATGTCCATTTGAGATTATCGTCAAAAATTATTCCAAGTATTTTCATGTTTTTTTGTTTAGCGATCGGTTGGTTATTGAGATATAGGTGTTGATTTATTTCAGATTTATAATTAAAGACAATGTATTGACATTTGGTAGCGGAAACTTTAAATCCAGTTTTGAAGAATATGTAATGATGATTGTAAGATCTTTTGTGTAGTTGTTATATTATTGCCACTACAATATATATAGCAGTCGTCAGCGAAAATAATGTGTTTTGTGGGATTTGGTATTTTGCAAAAAATATCGTTTATAGCTATTAGAAACATTGTGACGCTTATGACTGATCCTTGTGGAATGCCGTTTTCCGTTGTATATATGTTAGATATTTCATTGAGTGCTTTGATTTGTATTGTGCGATTATTAAGAAAGTTTTTCAAAAAAAGGAACATTTTACCATTTATATTTGCCCTTTGGATTATTTCGAGAATTCTGTTGCGCCAAGCCATGTCGTATGCTTTTTCAATGTCCAGGGCGATTAGGCAAAGATGCTGTTTATTGCGTTTTGCATTTGTTATGTCGGTATGAAGTTTTAAGAGAGTATCTATTGTTAAATGATTTTGGCGGAAACCGCATTGTTCTTCGGTAAAAAAAAAAGGATGTCTCCAAATGCCAAATGAGGCGTTTGTTTACCATTTTTTCCATAATTTTTCCAATTTATTGTGTTTATGAGTGAGATTGGTCGGTAGTTAGCTATGTCAAATTTGTTTTTGTTAGGTTTTGGGATGGGCATGACTATTGCATTTCGCCACTGGTCTGGGAAAACGCCGTTGTTCCATATTGTGTTGTATATTTTTAATAGTTGAGTTTTACCGTTTGGTGGAAGGTTTTGGATAAATGAATAGGGTATGTTATCAGGCCCGGGGCTTTTGCTTTTGCAATTTGACATGGCATTTAGGAGTTCGTTTTCATTGAAGGAGGTATTTATGTGGTTGTCTTGATGTTGGGAGTTGTTTTGAAGTTCGTTTGTGATGATATTTGCGATGTTGTGTTTATAGTGTGAGAAGGCTGGGTCAAAATTTGAGTCGCAGCTATTTTTTGCGAATGATTGTGCGAATGCGTCGCTTATGGCTGAAGGAGATGAGAGTAGAGTATCATTATGTTTCAAAAAGGGTGGAAGGGGTTGGTGTGTTATTCCTTTAATTGCTTTAATTTTTTTTCATATTTCTGTAGAGCAGGAGTTGTATTTTATTGAATTGGTGTATTGTTGCCAGGATTTAGTTTTGTATTTTTTGGTAATGTATCTAGATGCTGCTCGAGATTCTTTAAGTTTTATGTGATCAGAGGGTGATCTGGTTTTTTTAAATTTGCTGAGGCATTTTTTGTATTTTCTTATTGCATCTTTGCATTTTTTTGTTCCACAATGGTACTGTTTTTCTTTTTTGTATTATGTTTGTTTTCCCAATAGTTTTGTTGGCGGCATCTAATATAATGTCTGAGAGCTGAGTTATTATGGAGTTTATTTGTGCTTGTGTCTGTTGGGATTCAGTGTCTATTTTGATGGGATTTTCTAAAAAATTTTGGTTTATAAAATCTTGGTATAATTCCCAATTTGGGTTTTTGAGATTCCAGTGCGTGTGTGGCGACGTTTTAGGTAGCAGGTCAAGAAAGGTTATGGATATAGGCCAGTGGTCGCTGCATTTGTATTCGTTAAGTACTCGCCATTCTATTTGTGGTGCGAGTGTGCTGTTGGATATTGATAAGTCTATAGCGGAGAACAATTTGTTTGTTGAGTCATGTCTGGTGTAATCTCCCGTGTTGAGTAGTATAAGTTGATCATTATCTAGAAATTTTTCCATTATTTTCCCTCTGAGGTCAGTGTGGTTTGATCCCCACATTGTATTTCGACTATTGAAGTCCCCTAAGAGTATAAAAGGCTTGGGCAGTTGTTGGATGATTTGGTTGAGGTCGTTAAGTAGCAGATTGGTGCTGTCAGGCACATAAATGTTGCAGATGCATAAAGGGTTTCTGAGTTCAATAAGGACAGCAATTACTTCAAGGTGAGACTGAATTTGGATTTCTTTGCTTTTTATGAGATTCGTGATGAAGGTGGCGACACCCCCACTAGTACGGGAGGTATTTTGGCGACTTTTGAAGTACCCTTCATATCCACGTATGGGAAATTTTTGATCAGGTTTAAGGTTAGTTTCTTGGAAGCAAAAAGCATAAGTGTTTTTATAGTACTTAAGTTATGTATAAGACTCGAAGTCTTTAATACTGTTTAAATTGCTCAAGAAAACAAAAAAAAAAATTTAAATCGTCTCAGAAAAGGACAGATCACCTCCGCTTACTCATCAACATCTAATGACAAAAGACGAGCTATCCAAATGTCTAACATGTGGTGTTCAACTGACTATTAAGCTCATCTTCAATTAACAAGTGGAAACCCTCTGTTCCACTCATCTATACAACATTTTCAGTCCGGATTGAATTGCGATTCGCAATTTATTTATTTAAAAAAAAAATCCAATTTGTATAATACAATATTACAAATTCTTAAGTTATGTTTCTTTATATGTATCTAAATATTATATGTTATAATTTAATTCTATTTTAAACCAATGAACCAGAGCTGCCGCGGCTTTTCCGTTCAATAAACAAAAATAATGAATTATGTTATTGTTTTTACTTTAATTCTGTCTTATTATAACTATAATTATTATTATTATTATTTTTTTTTTTTTATTAAACAACTATCCGCGGCGTCTATGGCCATTGGATGTGACAGTACATTATCTATTAGTATATTTACATATTACATTATTATTTAAAAAGATATACAAAGTAATTTAGTATTTAAAACAAGACAAAGTAGTAATAACTACTATAATTATTATTATTACTACATTTGTAATATAATTGAATATAAAAATTATTAAATCATCTTAATTTTGCCTTAATTTAATTAATTGTTGCTTGCTAAGTTTAAACTAATAAAAAATAATATTGTTATTTATTAAAATAAATTAATTTCAAAACTTTTTTTAAACCTATCTGTTAAAACTTTGACATCAGTGGTTATTAACCTGGAAAATTATTATTTATTATAATTTATAAAATATATATTTTATTATAAAAAGAAAACATCAATTTTTATTTAAAATTTTAACTTGTAACTCATTATTTGAATAACTGTTTATAATAAATGCTTGAAAAATCTTCTGAATAAAATTAAAATTCTACTTCAACCACAAGGTACTTAGTAATTATGTTTTAATGACGTTATCTAACTAAGCTTGTAAAAATATTTTAAAATATGTGACATGTTAATAACTTCTAAATACAATAAATTAAACTACTGAAATATTATTTTCAATAAAAAAATAAGAAAGTATGTTAAGTTAAAATTTAAAATTTTTTTGATACACATTTGAGTAATGTTTTTTTCGGATAAACTATTATTGTTTTAAACGTTTTTAAAATGCTCCGAATGCAATAAAAATATTTTCAATAAAACAATTTTCGTTATATAAATTCTTGTAGACGTGGGTTTATTATGCTATGAACAAACCAGTTAACTATCGAACTGATAGGAGTAGTATTGTGCAAACATATCCTCCTCTACTGTCGGTTCTAACAGGAAAAAAAAACTATCAAACTGTTAAATTTTATAAACTCTACAAAACTAAATTATTATTCTATAATTTGTAATAAAACTTGTAGAAAACTCAAACAAAACTTGCTACACTACAAATAATAACTATTTGCTTACATTTGAAATTTTAAAAATAAAATAAAATAAAACTTTTTTGCGTAAATCTAGTTCCTTTTAATTTGCTTTTTTTTATTTTTTTTTTTTTTTATTAGCTTCTAGAATAACTATTATAGCTCAACAAGTATACAACAATACCTAGCAATTATGTAACGACTTTAGAATAAAATTATAGCCTAACACAAAACAAAGATAGAGTATTAAATAGCATGACATACAATAAATTGATAGTTTGAACATACAATGACATTAAATATATAAATAAATATAAATATAAGATATGAATGTACAGAATATAAGATAATTTTATTTAAAGGATAGGTAATGAACAGATAACAAGCAAATAGGTATAACTTGATTAACACGATTTGATGTATTTAAACTGTTGATAATTGAGACTTATTTAGAAGTGAAGTAAGGAGGGAGAGAAAGGTTTTATGATATTAGAAATTTCGGAGATGAAAGAGGATAATAAAGTTTCAATACTTGAAGGAAGCATAGAATAGTTTTGACCAGAGAAGGTGGCTTGAGTATAAGGTTTTGGTAGTATTGGTTTTTGGTGAAGAAGTAGGTATGGGAGGATTTTACCTAATTGGAGGAGTAACACGTTTAAGTTTTTTGTAATCGGGGCCACCTTTATAGTTGGCAGTGTGGCTGCCATTGCATAGGGCACATTTGGCTGGAGAGTCGAGTAGCTTGGTACAGGAACCTGAGACGTGGTTTTCTCCACATTTTACACAACGTGGATCATGATAACAATATTTTCGAGTAATACTGTAAGACTGGCATATATAGCACTGTGGAGAGTTTTTTGGTGGATGTGGTTTTTTCAATAATAATTTTTGAGTTAAGCAGAAACTCACTCTTGAATACATCCGAATTGTTGGTAACTTTTTCGATATCAACAAAGAAAAGTGGCAAGGACGTTTATTCCGAAAATCGCTTAATGTTGTGTATGTTGGTGACGTGGTGGACTAATTTTGAAAGGCCGGCGGTGATGTCTTCAAGTGTACTAGTTATGTGGAGATTTCGAATAACTACGCGTAGCGGGCGCATAGAATCTGGCTGATATCAATGATAAATTGATAACTATAATATTATTCTCCTTTAAATACGTTAATAACTGATTTTAATGTTCAAAAAAATGAGTGCAGATATAAGATAGGAGGGCGTGGATTTACGAATAAAATCTTTAGAGTCCAGTTTCGTCAAAAGACTAGAGATGAAGGCGGATATGTTACCCACATTTTTAATGTAGATAGGCGTTACCTTTATTTTGTCATCGCTGTTGCGGATTTGGACGTTGATTGTAAATGTGTTCGTGTCGACGTCGTCGCACTTAGAGAGAACGAAGAACCGATTTGGACTTGAGAATAATTTGGTTTTGTTTTCTTTTGCCTTTGGCGAGAGGGAAGAAGCAGAGATATTTCTTTTGTTTGTATTTTTGGAAGAAACCACGCTAGGATGAGGTGACATAATAACTTGATTATTATTATAGACGAAGCAGTGAATGAGGGTTACAATTAGATAAAGAGAGCAGCGAGCATACTTCTAATGAACAGACGTGCGCACATTACGACATTCGGAACTGAACTGATGAATGTCGTTAAACAATATTATATTCATGTTTTTGAAAAGACACTTAAAAAGTTGATTTTCTTCAAATAAATATATTATTTTACAAAGTTTGTAATACTTATTCAAATCTTCGACCACCAAAGTAACCTTCAAAGTTACATCTTGAATTAATAACGTTTTAGCATACAATAATTGAGGATCTAAAACTTTATAACATGATCAGAGAATTATAACCACAATAGTATTCTATATATCTACTGTATATTTTACGAGGTGATTTCTTAACAATACAACACTGATGCATTTTATTCAAGTACATATACATATTATACATACATATAGTTCAAAAGTTTTATATACCTATTTAATAAAATTGAAGTATGTATAATGTATATAACAATATTCAAGTATTTCAATTACCAATAAATCAAACTTAGTAGGTATATATTTTTGTTTTATGTTCAAAAACACAAATAGTATTTTACATTTATTTATTATTCATTCTAAAATTTATATTTGATCATTTAAAACAATTCAATTGTTTAACCGTGGAATACTTAAACAAAATTGTTATATTTATAAGCAATGATTTAAAATTAAAGTTCTATATGGCTGAACTTGTAGCAGTATATTGACCTTGGAAGAAATATATAGAAAAACTCAATCTACAGTAAACATGTATAATAAAATAATAATTAAAATCAACATTTTGTTATATTATGATTCATCTTATATGCTGTTCAATGCGATAAGTACATTTGGTGTAATATAATGAATGCAGTTAATTATTTACTTTTGTATCTGACGTCAACTTTAAGGCATTTATCTAGGAGACTATTACCTTATGACGTTTTTTTTAGGTTTTACTTTTGGTAATCTGGGTTGGATTAATTACATTTGATATTTGTCATGGTTGTTTTACATGGCATATTAGTGTAAACTTGGTACACGCTGTACCCACACGTCGATCGAGTATGAATATTTAAGCTTCACATTAACATGCTGTATACGTTTTTTTTTCTTTGTCGATAACATGAATAAACCGTTCAGGGAGTGTCATTTCCCACGGTTACGTGAAGTCGTGAATAAGTCAGAAGCGGAGTAACCGACTTAAGAGTAATAAAAAAGCTTCAATATTCTATTTTGAGGGTAGTTTTTGTTTGCAAATTTCATCTATATGGTATTTTCGAGCCACTACGGATAAACGAGTGAATATTCGCAATTCCAGTTTTTGACAAAATTGATTTTGAAGTTAAAAAAGTTATAAAATATTGGTTATGCATTTAATGAGTTGTTTATGTGGCATTTTAAAAATAATTATATGTATTTGATACCATGTTGTAGAATTAAATGAACCTATGTTATAAAATGTACATGAATTAATAATTTTCTACTTAATGATACAACGTATAAGATGAAATAATTTTTACAAATTTAAAATTAAAAATACATAAAACACATTAAATACTGTTTAATTTCAGAATGCCCGTCACAGATTGCACTTTCAGTTTGAGGAATAAATTTGTTTTTCTGTTATCTCAATTATTATTTATTAAGGTAGCCGAAATCATTGAATTAGTAGTAACACATTATTTGTTTCAGTTACACCTACTCAATGACTCAATATTACATTGATATCTAAGAAGTCCTCGATTTTTTTAAATTTCAATACATTTTTATTCTAAATATTTAATTTGGGTGTAGTTATTATTATGCTTTATTTTCGTTATTTTTATAATACATTTCAACAAAAATGTTTTTTTAATAATAATTAGCTAAATAACCATACAATTTTTAAAATATGACATTTTTAGAATAATATTGTTTTAATTCTCGATCAGTTCACTATAATACTAACCTTATACTCTTATTGTTGTTTGATTTCAAACAGGATTTTATTACAAATTAAAAATATTTTCATGATTTTACGAACTAAATATGCCCTATAATCTATTTAGATAAGATTACTCCCAGCACATAACAAAAAGTTGTCTTCGTCGTACAAATATATAACATATTAAATTTATTTTCTGTAGAATCCTGTTTATGCCATTAGTCTTAATATAAGACTATTATAAAATTTAAAATTCTTTTTATTGTCTGAGACATATTTCAGATTATTATAGATATAAATACATATAAACTTCGAGAAGAATTATGAGAATTTTTAAATATTAATGGTTTACATTGATATAACTTTAAAATTAAAATATTACTACGAAATAGTAAATACTATTATATTTGTATTTGATAACTGGTCAATAATTCTCTACGCTATATTATATAATAATACATATTAGGTATATATTATTATTTCTGTGTTGTACTTTATAAGATTAAGACAACAAAATTTGATGCTGTAGCGTTCTCCTGAGTATATAATAATATGCATTATATATTACGTAGAATATAGTAGATATCAAGTTTTACGTATAATATGAACTGAATAAAACCATGTAGATATTGTAATATAATATATAGCTTTATGGTTTTCGAAACTATTTACGTTAGGGTAAGTCTGTAGGACTGGGACTAGGACTTCCTTTAATAATAAATTATAGTGTATTTTTATTTCCATTCCTTAAATAAATAGACAACCACGATTGCCGAGCAAATATTACATATAGATGAGCAGGAAATGCACGTAGCGTAGTAATAATAATATGATAATTATTTTTTATAAAAAGTACGACGGAACTTGACATTTCGAGCACTGAACTCTACACACAGTGATAATTCAATGCGTTGGAGACAGGAGGTTGATATTTTATTTTTATTTTTAACCGCATCGTGGACCTAACGACAATATATCGGTATCAGTATGACGGTTATAGTAAGTTGTCATGTCCAGTGTCACAAATGCAGTGAACGCAGTGGTGCAGTAGCTGTTTTGGCAGTGTCTGAAGTGTCTCGTCATATATATATATTCTCGACACTTCCGCCCTACACCACACGAAAGCTTGTAGTCATACTTCCGTGTTCCATCGCTTCCTCATGTAACACTCGTGTTATTATTGTCACCCCGGGATATTTCGAGTGGATGGATGTTAACGTATGAACGTGTATATCGCTGAGAACGGGTAAAGGTGGCAGAGCTTTTTGCGGACGAGTCGATGGAAACGTCAAAACGGTGAATTATATTGCAGAAGTGGGTCCGCACTGCACGGGCGCACGCAAGCCGGCACGAAAGAGGGTTCCATTTATCAAGACATTTTCATCACACGGTGGACCCCATTCGCGCCAATATACCCGAGGAGGACGAGTCACGTATGAGTAGGTGGTGGTGATTGTGGCGAAGGGTAGCAGCGGGGTGAAAGCGAGTCTCGGTTTAAATAGAGCACTAGATCATATCCGAGAACGAATCTTGAACATTATACACGGTAACCGCGGTAAGAAAGAGAGCGATTGCGGAAAATACAGAGAGAGAGAGAGAGAAAGATACACGTCCATTACTCGCTGTCAACTCCGCCAGACTGGAATTGCTTCGCACACACGACCCATGTGCGTTTCTACAGCCGTGGTACACAGACATAATAATAATATAATATACAAGTATATGTGTGTTCGTGTGTGTGTGTCTATGTGTATATTATTGTATCCGTACGGCATACAGCGTACGAAAAAAAATGAATGTAGTAAAAAAAGGAAATAATATGTAACGCGAAGAAGTCGTTGTATACACATGTGGCCTATCAAGCAGTTCTGCTTTTGATTGGCTAGAGAAACGGAAAACTGAGTTTATCGCGGAATTTCCATTGTCAAAATATATAGTTGGGACATATATATAATAGTATAATAACACAAGTGGACCACTCATAGCTTTTATCTTTATTATTATTTTAATCATACGAGACTATCCTGTCACGTCATCGTCAATATCGTGAGTAAGTGAGTAAGCACTATCATAACAGTATTATAAATTATTATGATATTGTTTTTATGATATTAGCACAGACCACAATTAAAGAAGAACAAACTAATTGTTTTAATAAACAATGCATTGTTTTATTTTTGTATACTTACTGTACATGTTCACTATTGATTTAAGTTTTAGTATTTTTGTTTCACAAACATAATTAAAACAAAATCCGTGCATGCTCTAAAATTTAATAAAATTTGAACAATTGGATAAATTACAGTATTTATGTAATATTAAATATTAATTTTTAATTTAAATATTGCACAAATATCAATTTAGTTGGTCATTTTTGTTTTCTTGCCTTAAATATTTTAACCAATTTTAGATGCAGAATGTTTATATCACTAAAATTTTAATCAAATCATTTTAAATGGGTATAGTAGGTAATCGCTCTGCTGTGCAGTAAAAGTCTAAATCAACTTGTCATTGAGTAGGAATTGTAATAGAATATATTATGTGCTTAACTTAAAACAATTAAGCGATACTGGAAATATAATATTTGTTTTGAACTTAATCTAATTTATTCTGTTACTGCAGAACTATTAATTCTCTACAACTAAATCATTTTGCTAGTTAAATTGTTACTTTGATAATGCTGTACAATTTTTTCTTACTTGATCCTTATAAAATTTGGAGTAGTAATTATGTGGTAATTATGAGTAGTAAATCTTGACCAAGTACAATGTACATATTATTCATATTTTAACATTAACACTAGTATTAACCGTGGTGATCGACAAATAGTATGACGTGAAGTCAATTAACGTTTTATTAGTGAATCGAAAATCATCTTGCTAAACACGTGTAATATAGTAGACAAACGTTGTAAATAATTTAAAAGGTACTAAGAACTAGTATTAATTATATTGAAATGATATTATAATGTCATTCTATATTAGCAGATAATTCCAAGAAGCCGTTAAAAAAAATAAAACCTTTTTCTAAAATGTTATTAAAATACGTTTTAATGACATACTATATTAATATACTTACTTATATCATAGAAAGACAAAATAATCTATGTATATTGTTTTATTAAATACAATAATTATCATAGATTTTTATATTATATTTTAAAATAATTTTATATTTGTTACATCAAAAATGAGCTTGGCATGCTGGTTTCGTTATTAAATTATTATCAACTTTAAAATTGTTAAGCTCCTCGAAATTTATAAACTTCACCGTAATTCATGAAACATGCATGATAAACAATTATGCGTACAGTTGATCTACTACGATCATCGTCATTGTCGTTACCATCATTATTATTAATAATATTTTGTTGTTTAAATACTGTCATTGTCGTACCGAAGTCGTCCGTTACGGGCATGGTCCATTAACCTTACGAAGGGTCGGCAATTGTTTTTGTTATATTACGCTACGCCTCAAAAGTACACAACCGTTGCTCCGGGGCAGGCGACTGTCTGACGTATCTATCAATGACTGACGATTCGTGAACGAACAATGATCTGAATAGAATACAACACTAAACCACACAGCCAATCGTCTTTCGCCAACCAATCGTATATGTCGGTTTATAACAATATTTTCATTACAATGTAGGATATTAATATTATAGTTGATGTAGGTTTACCATAAATCCTTCGTATATCTATTTTTGATCTTTCACACTTCGTCTTAAATTGACGCTTTAACAAACCACCATGTGTTTATGTAGTAATATTTACGTCTTCACAATACAATACTTCGAATAATTAGTTCGATATCGTAGAAGATTGTTTTTGTTGGACTACGTTTTGCGATGGATCTTTGTCTGAAGTATCAATGACTCTGACAATAATTCGCAAACGAACGGACGGAGATTCAAATAGAATATTACAAATTGCATTGCAGTGTAAAGTTTTAGCCAATCGACGATCGTATTGACGATGACCGATTATATACGACGATTCATATAATGATTCGATTACACTATAATTTATTATAGTTTCAATCGCGTGCGTTTCGCCAAATCATTTCAATCGATTTTCGAAAAAATCCTTCGTATACGTCCTTTTGATCTTTTGATCTTACGAGAATACGCCATAAACTGAAGACAAAATAAACCATATTGTGCTTATACCTCTTATTTACGTCATGAAAACTTAATACGTTGGCAAAATATTTGATAGATCACTTCTACATTAACGAAATAATTTAATGAACGTTTGGATTAGATATCGTATCGCGTATGCATAATATAAAATTATATTACATCTAGGTATAATAGTGCGTAGCTGTATTGAATCACAATCGTAATAATCACATATTTATGGTGTGAAAATATGAAGATCACACTATTTTTAGGGATTTCGGCGCGTGTATAAATCAATAAAATTATATTTTAAAAATGAAAAGCTTAGATTTCAAGTCACAGATTTTTTAATCAGACGTGACGTAAACAAAAATAAAAATGTAAAAAATATGATATACTATCTAGATGAGAGTGGAATACATCTAATGGAGATTGAATAAATGAAGATTTTTAATCCGAACAAATCGTTTATTATCGAGCGGTGAACTACTGATATTATAATGTTCATTAACAAAACATTTATCTAATAATATTATACACATTATGCGTTCAATTCTTATAGTATCAATAACCAATAATATTTTAATACCTACTTTCGTACAAAATGTTGGCACGTCATTAATACGATATACTATAATAGTATAATGTACAGTAGTATTAAGAATATCATTAATATATATAATATATATTTTATTAAAAAAACGAAAATGGTATCTGTGGCCATTTAACGTAACATTAAATTGAATATATAGATTATATAATTATTAATTAATTAATGATGGTAAAAATTGACATTTTTAAAGTAACTATAAGAAATATTAAAAAACAAAGTAATAGAGAGCAAAAAGTAAACAATAGTAGATACTGTAGGTCTTGATGTGATATTTCTAGATAGGATAGATAGGAAGACTTTACAATTCATTGATAAGTGGATTTTATGATAGAAACATGATCAGCTAGCAGACGCTGTTAGGTTCACGTTATAAAAATAATATTGTTGGAATATAAAATGATTATAATGTTTCATATACATTATTTAATTTTATCATTTTTGGTAAAGATATATACATTTCCAGATGCTTTACTGAATTATTTGCAACTCACTGTTTGTATTATATCAAATTAAAATATAATTTCAACGATGTGGTGCATGATTTTTTTGAACTCACATCGTAGATTTCTTTTTTATAATCTTAAATAAAGTGTATTTTTTGTGCACTACTATTACGCAAATATTACAATATTAAATTTAATTATGCGTAATATCCATTAGATGTATTTAACTTAGCCTTAAGTTACTAATACGCATAATATATGCAATCATATTCAGTAGACTTTATTCTTTTTAAGTGGAATAAGCCATAATATAATGTACATTATATTATATGAAATCTTTGAAAATATTTAATATTTTCCATACACGCATAAATGAATCATTCGTTAAAAATTGCATACAGGGTGATTTTTTTATCATGAACCAGTTAATATCTCGGTCAGTATTAGGAATTTTAAAATCATTTTTTTTTTAAACTTTCTAGGTTTTACTATTTTACACTGTGTTACAATTTTCATAATTTTAACTACCTCCCTTATTAGATAAAACACTATCAACTTTAGATTTTCAAATGGTAATACCTATTTTTAATAACGAAAATCTATAAACATACTGAAAAAAATAATTTTAACGTTTACAGAATTTTATTTGAGTAATTAGTTTGCGACTTATTAATGCTTAAATATTCGTTCAATTTGCTGCTACTGGGCAATTTTACAAACCCAACAGTAAAAACCAGAAGTCAAAATGAAATTTTATCTCAATTTAACAATACCCATAACGGTCATTATCGATAATAACAAGATAGATAAACAATACCAATAAAAAAAAAAAAAAAAAAAAAAAAAAAAAAAAAGGTGTCTTATCATCACTCCCACCCGAACGCCAAGTGTCGGTGAACGACTAGCCAGCAGAAGCGCAGCTGTATCAGCTATAAAGTATAAAAATAACATTTTAACATTTTACACTTTACCATCATGGTTACAAAATATATCACTGGTTACTGATTCCTGGTATACGATCTTATCACGTATTAGTAGATAGACGATAATAAATGTCGGTAAACCGTTTCTGAAAACATGTGGTTAATCGTTATTCGTTAATGTTAGTTTTCCATTATCAAGTATGGAATATTAATTATAAATTAATTACTATTCTTTGACTGTTTAACCAAAGAAAACCTTTTAAGTAAATACTATGTTATGTCGTTATGTGTATTATTTAAAATATAAATTTAAAGGTTAAGCCAATTATTCCAATGCATACCATACCACGAATAATAATACGTATCTTAATTCGTGATGCATACCTGTTATATTTTTTGATCGTGTTTTAATGTTGTATTTTGGTTAACAAATTTGAATTTAATTAAAAATATACCTCTTTCCAATCAGTAATATTATAAGGTATTTGGGAATCAGATTTCGTACTTTGCCGACACCTTATTTGTATAATTTATTGGTAAGGTCAATCCAAATTTAATATATGAGAATTTTATTTATTTTTTTATTAAATGATTTATACATATTATTGACAAATAATAACCATGGTTCAAATATTTTAATTTTATTTCAGTGGCAATTAGTAGAGTTTATATGATTAATCAAAAAATACAATGAACTATATGACTAGAAAGCTTAATTTGACCAGCAATTAATGCAAATTTACATTGCTTGCTACTGGTATCCGATGACTATAAATTAATATGGAATAAAAGAATAAAATATCCATATTTCTTTACATATTATATTTTAATCTTTAAACAATCTAAACAAATTATTATGTAAGTATGAATTTTTTTTATAAAATAAATAATTTGATATTTATCATAATTTTTGCTTATATTTTAGAAAATTAATTTTGTTTTCTTTCAAATTTCAATTGCAATTTGTAGTACTAACTTTTAATTCAAATATTTATAACAAGATTGGATGAACAAATACAATTTGTTATTGTGGTTAGTCACAGCATAGTACATCTCAACTGATAACTTAATAAGTATGGATAAACAATTTTTTTATACAATAAATCATTTCTATAAATAACTTAATGTTTTTTTTTTCAGTTTCATTCAGATGAAAAAAGAAAACAGCGCAGCATCAAGACCGCAACTACTTCTATATTTGTAACATTTGTTGATTGTCACATTAATTGTTAATTTTATGTTTAAATAATTAAGTTAAGTTAAGTTATTGATTTACTATTTTCTATAATTAGGGCTATGGAGTTTTTATTAACCTAAATTGGTAAATTGAAAATTTTTTTTGAATACGGTAGTGCCAGTTTTACGTAATATTAAAAGATTTTTATATCATAAAATATTAATTAAAAATTAACATAATTTCAAAAATAAGTGTAAAATTGAATAATTTTTTAAAACATCCATAGCCCTAAAAATATGTTGCAATATAGAGTAGATAATACATATAAAGTATGTTTAATGTTCATTTAATTTTTATTAATTTATCTAGGGTAGTGGACATGTTAAGTGTTAATATTTTTTATTAGTTATGACCTTACCCAAATCCTGCAATAACTTGCACTACGGAAATTTGTTCATACTCTAGTAAAATTATTGATAACTAATGTGTTTATTTCCTTAGATAATTTAGTAATGAATTAATGTCCATTATTTGTCTATTCACACACAACTACACAAGTTATTTTTAATATGAAATGCAAATTATACACTATATAAAAAAAATATCCCTGAATATTTAATATTTATAAATGGAAAGTCGGGTAGGCACTATGAACAACAGGCCCTGGGCCTATAGCCTCGCATCAGATTGACTCACTTCCTCAATGCACAAAACATGTAATCAAAATGACTTACCTATTCTATTTTTTTTTTTTTTAGTATACACAGATTGATTTGTAATTATTTATTTTTAATGAAATGAAAACCTTAAATGACAGGAGCTTTGTAAACATATTATATAACTTAAAAAAAAAAAAAAAAGGAATGTGTGAATAGACCTTTAACTACTTTAGTCTTGGCTCTAAATCTTGAATCCAAGTACATAAATAATACATTTTTATCTGCATAGTTATAAATTATTTTTCTAAATACATAGAAATTGTTGATTTACTTTGTTTTAAAATGAATATATGTTATCTGTTTAGTATAATCATTTACTATAGAAATTAAGATACACCATACTGTTTTTAAAAAATATTTATTTTGTAATTTACTCGTCAATCTGATATAGAAATATAAATTATATTAAATAAACACATATGTATTATGTATAATTAACAAATAATAAACTTAAATAAATTAACAAAATATACAACATAATATCTTCTTAACATAAAGCATTGGGTTTTCCAAATTTATTTAATTTTAGTTATCTAAGTTACATACCTATAAGTATACCTACATATCAATATAAAACATAATTGATTTAATGATGAATATGACATGTTTCACACACATAAAAAAGATAAAGGTACCTATCTATCTCATACATTTATAGTACTATTGGTTTTTCACATTTTATCTGTTCTCCGTTGAGTTAACATCTCACAGAGTTACTTTTAAATACATATATTACTTTTCTGTTAATATCCAATAAATTATACAAATAAGGTGTCGGCAAAGTACGAAATCTGATTCCCAAATACCTTATAATATTACTGATTGGAAAGAGGTATATTTTTAATTAAATTCAAATTTGTTAACCAAAATACAACATTAAAACACGATCAAAAAATATAACAGGTATGCATCACGAATTAAGATACGTATTATTATTCGTGGTATGGTATGCATTGGAATAATTGGCTTAACCTTTAAATTTATATTTTAAATAATACACATAACGACATAACATAGTATTTACTTAAAAGGTTTTCTTTGGTTAAACAGTCAAAGAATAGTAATTAATTTATAATTAATATTCCATACTTGATAATGGAAAACTAACATTAACGAATAACGATTAACCACATGTTTTCAGAAACGGTTTACCGACATTTATTATCGTCTATCTACTAATACGTGATAAGATCGTATACCAGGAATCAGTAACCAGTGATATATTTTGTAACCATGATGGTAAAGTGTAAAATGTTAAAATGTTATTTTTATACTTTATAGCTGATACAGCTGCGCTTCTGCTGGCTAGTCGTTCACCGACACTTGTCGTTCGGGTGGGAGTGATGATAAGACACCTTTTTTTTTTTTTTTTTTTTTTTTTTTTTTTTTATTGGTATTGTTTATCTATCTTGTTATTATCGATAATGACCGTTATGGGTATTGTTAAATTGAGATAAAATTTCATTTTGACTTCTGGTTTTTACTGTTGGGTTTGTAAAATTGCCCAGTAGCAGCAAATTGAACGAATATTTAAGCATTAATAAGTCGCAAACTAATTACTCAAATAAAATTCTGTAAACGTTAAAATTATTTCTTTCAGTATGTTTATAGATTTTCGTTATTAAAAATAGGTATTACCATTTGAAAATCTAAAGTTGATAGTGTTTTATCTAATAAGGGAGGTAGTTAAAATTATGAAAATTGTAACACAGTGTAAAATAGTAAAACCTAGAAAGTTTAAAAAAAAAATTATTTTAAAATTCCTAATACTTACCGAGATATTAACTGGTTCATGATAAAAAAATCACCCTGTATATTGTTTCAAATAGTCATCAATTCTTTTAGATTCTGAGCAGGACGATGAATATAGGTATTGATTTTTACCATGATGTGTGTCTTTATTTTTATTTTTTGTGTCTATCATCGTGTTTTGGGGCTGTAAAAGTGCTTCGATTTTTGACTTCAGTACCGGTACTTTGGGAGGTCAAAAGTAAAAAATTCTTAACATTTAAAATTTGAATTTTGACAACATACGTAAAAATCACGAAAATTCGTAAATTATTTTATGCTAGAAATTCATAAAAAAATTTCCTTTTATATCTAAGATTTGAAAATTTAATACAAGGCTCCTAAAATATTTTTACTATAGCAGTTGAAAAATAAAAGAAATACTAGTTATAATTTTTTTTTACAAGCATTCAAATTTTAATTTTGACAACATACATAAAAATCACGAAAATTCATAAAAATGTTTCTTTTTAAATCTAAGATTTTAAAATTTTTAATAATCTATAATATATCCTAGACAGATAAACCGTTTCTGCTCAGAATCGTTTTTCGTATACAATGATTTAATATCATTGGATTCAAATTTAATTCCATCCATTCCAGTAACCCACTTGTAACCTACTGTACACCAGAGCGATATCCACTTTCCCGTTTTTTTTATTTAATCATTATGTTACGATGATATTTTTCTAAATCGTTTGATTATAAAATTGAAACTGAGTAATTAGGTACATAACTAAAATAATTTTTTGAACGATACACTAAATGACGGATATTATAAAGTATTATATAATATTAAAATGGATTTTACAATAATGAATAAATGTGAATCGGGATGTACAATGTAGAAAATTGATATTATGTCAGAAACAGACTTCTCTCTAAAAGTACAGTTGACTTTTACACTCGTTTGGTTTTGGGAGCTCAGAGTGGATTATTTGATAGTATATACTATATGTATACCAACCACAATATTTGATTTCACCAAAAGTTATTTTTATGAATTCACTTGAATTATTTTTATAATCGCTTAGACAAGTTCTTGTTTAGATTAATTAGATAAGTGTTATAAAATAATAAATATAAAAATATAACTGGATAGTGATCAGTCTATTTTTATTGTGCTTTAGAGCTCTTCACATTTTTTGTTTTACTCAAGTACACTCAAAAATTATATTACAATATGGTATGCGTGCAAATATAATTTACTGTAATAAAAAATAAATGTTTATTAAACATTGTTAGTACGGACAATTTTAGACTGACCAAAAAACTATATTTTACGGACTTGATTATCGCGTGTCACAAAAGCATAACAGTTATGTATTTTATACCTATGGAATTATTACACTGTTATTTACAACCAACAGTTGGATACAATAATATAATATACCAGCACGGTTACAGACAATTTTATTTTAGGTACTAAACAAAAAATCAAAACTCATCTCAATTTGTCATCGTTGCGTTTTTAGGGCCACTCCTTTTTACTGTTATTTTTTATAGCCACCGGAGCAAGTCGTGTAATCATAATGTCTCTACGGGCGTCCCTACTACATTCGTTTTAATTAAGATTACCATCTGAAGAGCACAGCTGCAACTATGGTGCTAAGCAGGCAAAATAGTGTACCCAGTCATTGTAATTAAGAACTATGGAAATTGTGTGTCTCCAACAGCTATTACTTTGAATGTAATTAGTGCAAAAGGGCCATGAGGAAATACAACCACATGATTTATTTTAGGTAGTTTTTCGGAGTTTTCTGTGTTTTGTCATGCACCCAAACCATTATTTGGACAAAAAGTTTAGTTCAAATTTAATATGAACTTTGACTGTGAAATATTTACTAAAACTCTAAGGTGCATTTTATATTCATATAAAGTGTGGGCAATTATATTTGGACCTATCCTAGTAAAAATTAAACATACAAAAACAGTGTTTATACTTTATTGAAACCATATTTATTTTTGACATTATAAGTAGAGACAGTAAAGAGCTTAATATCTGTATAAGCTTTTAGTCTAATGTTGTATGCAATCCGAATTTCACGGTGATCACATTTTATGACTTGGATGTGTTGTCAGAAAATATAATATTTAAAACATTTGCGTCCGAAGTCTTGGATGATTAAAAAAATAAAAATCGTATTTGATTCTGAATGGATCGATTTTTGTATTGAAATTACAACTAACAAATTTATCTCAATTTGTTCAAGGAATGTTTTTTTTTTTTTAGTTTTTACTTTTAATTAAACTTTCTTATTTTCAAAAAAATCAGCTATGCAGTAAATACGACAGTTCTGAAAATTTTAAATGAACTATTATAGACGAGAAATGTACATATTATACTACAAAGTATAAGCCATAAATTACGTCTTTAACTTTCATTATTACTAATTAGTTAACTACTTAGATGCTGTGAATTAATATTTATAATGTACTAAGATGATACACTATTTTATTTAAATGTTGCTTTGATTTAACGATTCAACTAAGACTAAACGATGTACGATTTACATTGTTAGTTAACTGCATAGTCAAGTCATAGCAAGTAAGATTACATTTTCATAGTAAAAGGGAGTGATTAATTTTGTGGTTGGTTTATTTCGTACCAGATGGCATATACCACAATCTGTCTTATTTGAACTGAGCAGTGTAAACTGTGTGTTCTGTTTTCAATAAAATACATTTATGAGAAATCCATTTAAAACGAGATCGTAAAGTTTCCTAGATGTTTTTTAAAAGTTTACACATACACAATACGTTAACAATAATAAAAATGTTTATCAAAAATATCCATAGTCTATAAATTATTTTATTAGGCGAATAGTAATTATTTCAATATTAATTACATTTCATTTTAATTACATGCAATATATTACATTTAAAGATATCAGAATAATTTAGCAAACTAATTAAAAACGTATAATAACAAAATTGATTTTGTTTCTTGACTTTAGTATAATTGAGTTTTTAAATCATAAAAATATCTCTTGCTTTTAAATTAAAAATAATGTACAATGTATTTTCAACGTGAGTTGGCTTGTAATGTAAATTTATGTTCTTATTAATAGTTTTTATTTTGTCTCACTTTTTTCATATTTAAATGAAAAGTAATGTATCATGAAAAATAAAATTCAATCTAAAAATATATATAATAATAGTTGTTACTAATTTCAAATTTGTATACATTTTTTTATTTTTTATTTTTTAATATTATAAAAATATAATAATTGTATAATTATAAAAGAAATATCGAATTATTTTAATATTAAAATTAAAATATTAATCAGCACTGATATTAAATAACTCAGAATATTAACGTGTTTGAGATTAATGTATCTTTTGATGAATGTTCTTAGCTTGGAAAAATACCAAATATGTTTTGTTACTAATTTTTATTAATTAGTGAATAATTTATTGGTATACTTGAATATGAGGAGATTTATAATAAACTGAAGATTATTAACGATTTAAAAAATTAGCCTTAATATTTTTTTTATTTTCACTGGAATAAAATAATTTTTTTTTAGAAATGTTTTTAAAGGAAAATAATTAATTGATAGTATTGATTCTGTCATTATTATTATATATTATTATAATTGTTATAATTGTGTTGATGCATGTGAAATAATTGAATTGACTATATTTAAATAGAGATTTTGTGGTTGATACTTTCAAAAGAGTTGTATTGATGTATAGCTTACTGTTACATGATGAAAATCTAGTAATCTTTAAAAAGCTTATTAAAAAAAATACAATCATGTACTGATTAATAATTATTCAATGCATAACTCGTATAGATTATTTTTGGAAAAATACTTTAAATTAATTTTCTAATGATTATTATTTAAAAGTTGGTTTTAAGTGTGGACAACTTTGTTATATTATTAATTACAAAATAGGAATGATGTATCGTGGCGATGTAGGAATCTTAGTTAAAATGTGTGCTCATTTAGATTATTTAGAAGTTACTTTTATGAGTCGCATCCAAGTAAATCAGAACTACTCAGAGAATTAAAAGACTTTTACTTAATATTTAATAAAAATTTGGAAGAAATATTGCGTTTAGCTATAATACATGGAGGTTAGGAATTCCTTGTGATGAAAAATATAGTATGTTGATTTTAAAAGGATTAACCTGAAATGCGATTTGAATTCATGACAGAAAAGTCTTATCTCATATTCTTGTTATAATATATTATATTATTTATTATATTACTTTTTTTATTTAAATTATATAATATGATTTGATTACATTACTTTTCAAAAAAATTTTTATTTTAAAATTATCTTATATATAGTAAACATAAAACAAAAGTAAATAAAGTGTAATCATATTAATAAAGACACGTAAGTTAACACTCGTTTTATCAGTCTTAATCGTTATTGTGAACTGTACAAATGTTTAACCGTTTACAGATTCATAATCTTAACAATACGAGAGCTTAAATTAAATACGGAATACTTATTTACGTCTTACATGCTAAGAAAAAGTGTAATCTATTGTAACATTATTTTTGGTAAACCGCTAACTCAAATGATGATTTGATTAAATATAATTTAAAAATTCGCAAGATTAATTTTTTTCTTTGAACAACAAAATTATGTTTGTTAAGTTTATATTAAATAATATTAATTTAATAATGAAAATGAAATTATTTTAGCAACATTATTTTAAATACAAAAATATAATTATAGTATTAGGGTATGTATTTTGATAATTAAATAATCTAAAAATCACTGAAATTTAATTTTTATTATATTAGCGTAATAACGGTGTGTTAATCTGAATAAAAATAAAAAATAAAACCAGGATTTTAATGATGTACTCATCGTTTTGATCATTTTGCCAATGCTGACTTTACATTTTAAAACAATGATACATCATCACGTCATTTAATTACTGATTCAAATTATTACGATTGTCAGTAATTTCGTCTTAACTTTGGTGAACTAACCAACTGAAACATTAGCGTTTTAAACCGACTGAAACATTAGCCTTTTATTGTATTTTCTATAACTCTCTATTAGATTTTGTCAAATTGGAACTGTTTGAGCACCCTTTCTACCTGGGAAATTCACCGTACAGAACACACACACATAGACACACAATAAAAACATAGAAATCATAGTGTATAAAATCAATGAACTTGGCTAAAAATCTGGGTTTAAGAAAAATTGTCTTTTGAAACCTTGACAAATATTTTACAGGTATAATATAATATAATGATATTTAGATTTGCGTAGGTACCATGTTGTTGAAAAAAGTTATTTCATTTACTGGTATTCACTACTATATTATTGTGTATAAATCTATTTTATTTTAATTTAACTCAGAATATAAGATATATATATAATAAAAATATATATATATATATATATTTTTAGTTTAATTATTTTAAATAATTAACGTTTATTGTATATCATAATAATTATGATCTAAGTAAATAACATAAATGAAAATAAATAAAATTCACAAATATTAAAAGATACAATATTTATTTAAATTATGGTATCGAAACTTAGCAAATGTTTTTATCTGATATTATAACCGTTTAACAAAATCTATGGTTAAATTGTAATATGAAACAACAAATTAACAGGTACTTTTATTGCAGGCGTACAAGTTATATTTTAATTTAAATTAAATTAATAATGATCCTTCAAACCGTTAAGAAGTTTATTTCAATTTTCAAATTGAATTAAAAATCGTCAATATACAACGCTCATGCCATAATATTTATAATATAACATTGGAGTTATTGAAACGAAAAGTATAATATATCATTTAATATTGATAGTCAAATATATTCAATTATCGTTAATATATTTACAATAATAAATTATAAATATTGCATTAATAATTAAATTTTTAAATTCTTTTCTAATTATTCATCGTCTAGAATAAAAACACTGATTAGACATTGTGATCCATTTATATTGATTTTATTAACCGTGAAAAATCTCAATGTACGCATAAGAATCAAAAATTAAATCATATTTAGTTAAATGTTAAGTTTTCAAATGTTCTCTTCTTCATTGACTAGTTGTCCAATATATGTTCCATATACAAGCTTGCGGTAACCTGTTTTAATCTATTTAGTTTAAAAAACGATTTTGCTTCTGATATGGATAGTACGTATAATTCAGAAAATCAACAATAGAATTACAAGATACCAGCAATAATTTTTTAACTAATTTTAACTGATTCTACCATTTAAAATATTCAATAAAAATTAATAAAATTATTTTAGATTAGTATTGGTCTTATTGGAACGAAAATTATAATTATGGAAGTAATACACTTAGCTGGGTATTTTTTTTACTATATCATCATATTTTTCTTTGCTTTATTAAAAAATGTATAAATGCATTGATGCCTGTTGTAATATTGAAGTATTTAAATTTTTTAAATTTTTTTTAAATTTTTTACTAATCAAAAACATGGAAACTATGGCCCTCAGTTGCTATATAGGTAATTGTATTTACTGAAAGCTTTGAAAATAGATGACCAATTATAAACATTGCAAGGTATTATTTTTAAACAATTAAAAAATATATATAAACAATTAAAAACCTAACGGTCATTTTAAATACTGCAAATGTTTAAGGTCTGATCCAATCTAACAGCCTAACTATAATATATAAAGATATAGGAACGAACAATTATTATATACTTAGTAAACTATGTTAAACGTATAGATTTGATAATGACAATATCTACATTCTGCATTATTTGAATAGTTGACATATTTTTTTTTTTTTTTTTTTTCTTTATTTGAGATAAACAATCTATACCTTAGGGGCACAATAAGTTTATATGGTTAGAGAATTTACAACATGATACGCTTGACGTGAGAAGTCATCCACTAATGACACTCAAATTGATTGATTTTTTTTTTTTTAATTTTTTAAATTTTTTTTTTTTTTTTTATTTTTAGAATAATTAGTTAAACAACTGATACTCTGTAAATGATTAGTTGAGGGCAGGGGGGTGAGCAAGTAGGTCACGACACCATTTACGTTTTAAACGTCTGGGTGGGTTACCAGGAATAGTATGGACTGCAAGATTACGTATTAGCGGGTTGCTATTTGAGGAAAGACGATTGTGGAAGCGTTGGTAATGATCTATAGCTTCTTCATGTACCAGTTTCATTTTTAGATCAGTGTGAATAGTGTGGTTTGAGACGTAAGGAGGAGCGTTTAGAAGTTTCCTGAGTGCTATGTTTTGAAAAGTTTGTATTTTGTTTATATTTGATTTTTTTGCATTACCCCATAACTCTATTCCATAAGTCCAGACTGGTTTGATTAAAGATTTATATATGAGCAGTTTTGAGTTGATATTAGTGAATTTGTTATTGTTAATAAATGTTTTAAGAAGGCGTAAACGAGCGTTTAAGTTTGTTCGTTTAGACTTAATATGGTGGGCCCAGGTTAATCTACGATCTAAAGTTAGTCCAAGATATTTAACTGTTTGTGAGTTTGGAATAGGGATGCCATGAATGGAGACAGCTGGGCAGGTAGGAGGTCTAAGGGTAAAAGTACAATGTATGGATTTGGACTGATTTATTTTCAACCACCAGTTGGTGTACCATTCTTCCATGAGGGAGAGGTGATTTTGAAGATGGTGGGAGGCAATAACCGGGTCATTATTTATTGAGATTATAGCTTTATCGTCAGCATAGTCGGCGACTAGCGTATTCGGGGAGGTTGGTTGATCAGAGGCGTAGATGTTGTAGAGCACAGGCGAAAGAATTCCACCTTGTGGAACGCCTGCCGATATTTTGGCTATACTGGAGAGGGTTTCACCGAAACGAGTACTGAAATATCTGTCAGAAAGATATGATTTAATGATCAGGAAGAATACAGGATGTAAAAATTTTTTCAATTTGAAAAGGAGCCCATGGTGCCAGACCCTATCAAATGCTTGAGAGATATCAAGAAAAACGCAAGTACAATATAATTTTTTTTCTAAAGCATAAGAAATTGCATCTACAACTCTATGAACTTGGTGGATTGTTGAGTGGGTAGATCGAAATCCAAACTGAGAGTTGGGAAGAATGGAATTCATAGTTAGGCATGGTAGAATACGTTTAAGTAAAAGTCTTTCAAGGATTTTAGCGAAAAAAGGTAATAGACTAATGGGGCGATAAGAGGAAATGGTGTCAGGAGGTTTATTGGGCTTTGGAACCAGAATAATAATCGAGAATTTCCAGAGGGAAGGAAAATATGAGAGCCTAAGAACAGAGTTAAATAGATGTGAGAGGTGGATGATCGCTTTTTTTGGCAGGCATCTGGCAACTTCAGCAGTAATTTGATCAAACCCGGGAGATTTTTTGAGAGGGTATTTATCAATAGCATATTTAACTTCATTCGGAGTGAAATGTTTGACAGGGAGAGCAACTGGTAGTGGGGAGTTTAGAAACTCTTCCACAGAGTTGATGTTATTTGGAGAGGCAATATCAGGGTGAGGTTGGAAAGTTTCAGATAGGTGGAGTTTGAACAGTTCAGCTTTATCTGTATCAGATATAGCAAAGCTGCCATCGTTTTTTTTTATTGGGACGTTAGGGGCTTTAGTTTTACATGCATTTTTTGTTGCTTTCCAAAGACTACCATCATTTGCAGAGAGATTAGTTAGAAAGCTTTCAAAAGATTTAGTTTTGAGTTTAGCTAACAATTTTTTTAGATGGTTGGCTAATTTATTGTATTTTTGCTTGTGTGAAGGCAAGCGGGTTCGCTGGTAAAGAGCCCTTGACCTACGTTTTTCAACAATGATTTCACGAATGTGGACTGGTATAGCAGGAGTCTTAGAAAGTTTGAGGGAGGTGACTGTAGATGACCAAGCTGCACTTTGAATGAGGTTTGTGAAATTGTAAACAGCTAGATCCAGGTCGTCATAGGATTTTAATTTAATGTTTAATTTGATTTGTTGGTCTACAAGGTCATGAAATTTGATTTTATTAGTAGTATGGTTAAATAATTTCGGGGATTCCTGTCGAAGAGGAGGAGAGACATTAAGAGTTAGCAGTACTGAGGAATGGTCAGAATTTAAGTCAAGTATATTCTCCGTAGTACAGTGAATGTTGTTTGGGATTTTTGTGATGAAAATATTTAGAATATCTGGGTTTTTACGTGCTGAGGTCGGCCAATATGTTGGGCCTGGTGGAGCAAGGACTTTAAGATTTTCTCTAGTTACAAAATTATGAAGAACCTGACCACGCGGATTGTTTGCACGGCAACCCCAGGAATGGTGTTTTGCATTGAAGTCACCACCAATAATGCAATTGTTATGCACAGAGTTAAAGTAATTAGTAAAATTTTGAAACGTTATCTTATGTTTTGGAGGAGAGTAGACGGCCGCAATAGTAATAGGAATATTATTTAACTTTATGATTAGGGAACAGGATTGTAAATAATTAAAACAAAAATGTGGAAGAGGTTGAAATTGAATAGCATTTTTTATGAGAATAGCGACACCACCATGAGCCGTGTTATCAGGATGGTCGGTTTTTAAAAGCTTATACCCTGGTATATAAATGTTGGAGTATTTGGTGAGATGGGTTTCAGTAATAAGTGCTAAGTCAATGCGTGAATTGTAAAGAACTGTTTGGAGTTCGTTGACGTGATTTTTTATTCCATTTGCATTAAATTGTAGTATTAAAAGTGATTTATTTGTAGCTTTGTCTGACATTTTATTTAGCAAGAAGTTTTTCGATTACTTTGGTGAGTAGGGATATTAGAGGATTTATCAGTGATTTGAAATCCTCAAGGAAGTTTGTGATGGTAGAATTTAAATCAGGAGCGGTTGAAGGATTTGGATTATTAGCTGACCTACCAGAAGTAGCCTGGGCATAGGTGGGGGAATGAGAATCGGGCTGAATTGGGTGGGTGTCATTTATTGGATGACTATCTCTAACATTTGTGGTATTAAATCTAGTGTTAGTTGGTACAAAGTTACTTTTGGTGTATGGTTTTTTGGCACGCTGGAGATCCTTGTATATGGAACAGCCTTTGTAACTTGCAGGATGATCGCCTCTACAGAGAGCACACTTTGGTGGATCGGAGCGTGGATTTGGACAGTCGGGGGACTTGTGATTTGAGCCACAGCGGACGCAGCGTGAAGGGTAACCGCAGTAGGTTTTTGTGTGACCGTATTCCTGACAGTTTGTACATTGGCTGATTGTTTTAGACTTGTAGGGCTCTTCGACTTTGATTTTCGTGTGCAACAGTGAGGACAGATGAAAGATTTCAGCTGACTTGATTGATGGCTCTAGATCTACGAAAAAGAGCGGAAGTGGAATTTTTGTTACTTTGTGGAGAACATTTGTAACACGTCTTATTTCAAACAAACGAACTTCTAGTTCTTCTTTAATTGTGTCTACATTAGTGGTTGGATGAAGGTTACGTATGACGACACGGAGTGGTTTATCTTGTTTGAGCTGGTAAGTGTGAAATTCCGCTTCTTGATCTTTTAAAAAGTGAATAAGTGCCCTGTATGATTCAGGATTCGATGTTTGAATTTTTAAACGGTCAGCAGACGTTTTGCAGAAGAAATTATCTACACCAATTAATTCAATTAGCGATGTACATAGGTCTAAGTAGTTTAACACGCCCCTTACAAAAATAGGAGGTGGGGGTTTGAAAACTTCGTCTGAGATATCATTGTTTGGTTCGTCAGGCAGCTGTTGAGAAGACGAGTTTTGGTCAGGCTCGTCAAGTTGATTTAGGATTTCAAACCGATTTGTTGATTTAAACAGTTTGGTTTTTTTTTTTTTAATATTTTGCGATATAATATTGACCTGATCGCTTGTCGATGAGGTTTGAGAAGATGAAGAGAGATTTCTTTTACCTTGAGTAGCATGAGTAACATTGTCATTTGGATTTTTATTTGAAGTTGCGTCGTCATATTTGGTATTAGAAGCGTGAGGGTTTGACTTAATTGGCTGACTGGACGTTGTTGTTTTGCGTTGACCGATTTGCTGATTAGCTCTATTATTAATATTATTCATAATTAATTAAATTGCGGCGGCGGCGTGTGTTTGTTTTATCTAGACCGCCTGGTGGCGGTCGCAGATAAGGAGAACTCGTATGCACTATTGCGTAATAACGCAGTAATGTGAGTACGGCGAACTTATGTAAGGATTTTAAACGACGATTTTGGAGAACTTATACAAGCGACGTTGGTAAGTTTATCATAATAAAAACACTGCTAGTAGGTTGCGAAAAAAGAAACACTAAAGTACAACTAAGATTTACTCATTGTCACTGAACAGTGAACGCTAATGAGTGCGATTATATTAATTACGAGAGGAGCGCACAGAGACACGTGTGTATCGGATGGCTTCCACCGCGGAACTTTGAGTTGACATATAAAATGTGATTTTGAAATAGGTTAACCTTGTGCTAAAAATTTGTAAACTAATATTAAACCATAGTACTCAATAATATTTAATTTGGTGTCATGTATATTTTAAAGCAGTGGTTCCCAACTCAACAATAGGCACGGAACACTTTTATAAATTTTTCACCGTCATGGACCACTCCCTGATTTCAACCCCTCCCCCTCTTTATATCACTTATTTAAATATATTTAAAAATATAACAAATTTATATTATTGAGTATTAATGTGACTTATTAGGGCGTGCTTCTTTTACCAGTTGTGAAATTCTTGGAACGATGCTGTTGCTTAGTGCCAGTCGCATATCATCACTTGGATTCAGATGATTTCATTGTTTATTTTTATTGATAATAGTGAAGAAAATCCTTGATCACATAAATATGTGGTTGAAAAAACCACGAGGAAACGTAATGCTGTTTGCCGAATGTTTGGATATCCCATGGCATTTTTACATCAAAACTCTTCTAAGTTTGTACTATATTCAAACGAACTCTTCAAGTTGCTGTCGTTCTGAAGATCTGAGATATGAGACATAACTAGTAATAGTTACCGTAATATAGTAGTATAGTCAATAGTGGAAAAACGCAGATAAATATTTATCACAATTTAGCTATACCCGCATGACCGAATGTTATTTATATCCGTACATAAATTGTAATCGGTCGCGATAGTGTGTTATCTGGCTGTTAGGCGCTAAGCCGTTAATAATAAAAAATATCAAGTATAATTTCGCTCATAATTTAAATTAAAATTTTTTTATTCGCGGACCACTTAAGATGAGTCCACGGACCACCAGTTGGGAACCACTGTTTTAAAGCAATTACGTAGTGTATTATACGTAGGTACATTATACATAAACCTAACATGATATGACGCTTAAAAAATTACAATTTATGATTTTAATTTAAAATTAATTGTAATAATTTTTTGTGGTTTATATGTTGCACACAATGCACGTTGTCAATAAACTATATATTATTATTTATACCGTGCATGAGTAAATTACTATTTTTATTTTTATAATATAATTTTAAAAGTTTGGAATTTATAAATATAATATACATTAACATGAAACTCGAATTTAATATTAAACATATTTATGTGTTCATATTATTTACATTATTATTTCACAAGTATATTTATAAAATTGTATCAAACATATAATGTTATAATAAAGGAGGTCATTTTTATGTCATCTATAATAATAATAATAATACAGAATATTTACAAAACATTGTTCAATATTTTTAATATTTCAAAATTAACTTTCAAAGCTCAAACACAGCGGTACTTTGTAATAATAATTGTTAAAGAGAAATTTAATTATTCTTAAAGTTTAAAACTTAATTAATGTGACTGAAATCATAGGATTTGAAATATTTAAATCAAATTTTTAATTTCCGTACAGTGCTAAATTCATCATACAGGAAATTAAACAAAAATGTTAAAATAAACGTTAAACTTGCAATGTAAAAATTGATTTGCAACCATAGCTCACTGATTATACTATATTCTATTCACCAAAAACGATTAATGAATTAGTTTTTATTAATGTATTATTATGTTTTATAATTATTATTATAACAATGATATTGAAATGTTTTTATTAGATTTTATTATCGCCTACATTAATGTTGATTCCTTTTTACAATCAACAAAATCATAACGGTGGTAAGGCGTATATCATACGTATAAATCGCTGGTAATAATATTATAGGAAGGTCGCGTCGTTCGGACGTTACGCATCGCTCACAATACGACCCATGCCACTGCCAATATATTGCATTTTCCATAAGCATATCACAAATATATTATATAACTTTTCAGCAGTTTGATGTAGTATCCAATAATTATATTATACTTCATTGACATAGTAAAATACACCTAAAACTTTTGTAAATATTTTCCACGTAAGATATTTAAATGTGATAAAGATAATTTTTTAAAATCATTATTGATAACACACGTAAAAATAAAAAATTGATAAAATCATATTCTCACCATATTCGAAATAAAACCTTTGAACTCATAACATCCCTTTTAATTATTATACATTTATAATATTGTTTAATGTTGATGTTCATATGTTTTGGAAAAATGTTTATTATCTGTTCAATATTTTTATTATTGACGATCAGTTAAGAAATTTCCAAAATTAAAATTAAAAATAATCAATTTTTAGAAAGTTTGACGTTTTTCCGAAATCATAAATATGAATTTAAGAAATATTTATCTTAATAATTTAAAGTTTTTTCTAAGTTTTGTAAACTTATTTTGTAATAATTTATGACAAATATTCGATTATACTCCTAGTTTTGATATTCATGAATCATAGTCATAAGTACCCATTAACTCACAAATTATTGCTACACAATATAATTTCCTATCATTAATTTTGAATTTTTCAATTATTATTTTAGAAAACAACTATTTTGTGTTTTTCGTATTTAAATAAAAACTAAAATATGAAACTAAATTATATTAGAAGTTCCTACCTTATATTATTTTTCAAGTAGTTTTTAAGGGTATTTATAGACCGCCTAATCACATATATTACACATCTTTATAAATCAATAACTTCCATTGATATTGCCTGCAGTATTTTCTTTCCATTATCATATTTATGTAATACGTTTGTAATGTCATTGTATCAACAACTTCAAATCTTTCTAAACCATTTTTATAAGAGTTTGTTGTGTAATTAAATAGAGTGGTCCATCATTTATTATTATTATTATGTTTTTGTTTGAACATTTGTCTTTTCTTTTAAGCATAGTTTTGGTGTCAATAAGAGTAGATAAGGCACGTTGAATACATATTCAGATAGTCGGTTAGTGTTTTAAGATTTATCAGTGTTTAAAGAGTGGTTTAGCACTGTAATACAACGTCTCAAAGTTCTCGATCCACTAAATGTTTATCCTCATCATTCATAATCAGTGAAGTTTTTGTAATTCCTACAATTTAAAAAAACCATAACTTGAATAAAATAAAATTTCTTTTTTAAAGCATTTTATAAGAGTTAAAACTGTGTTTCATGCTAAGTCCTGTTTTAAAGGAAATGTCATTTGAATATATTATCATCGTTACAATTGTTTTCGTATATAAAAATGTTTTGGCGTATAAACGTTTACAAAATGTATAATAATCATATTTTATTGTAAAATTCGAATCATGCATATTATTATATTTCCAACCAATTAAGTATTGTCGCTTTTTTATTTGGCTCACTATTATAATTGTATCGTGGGTCACTTTATTCATCACCCGGATTTACATGACAGTGATTTGGCTTCCAGCCATTTATTTCGTCGACCTTTGAATTTCGGCCATTTGTTGCAACCAATCGCATACATATCCAAATGATATAAATTAAATCTAAACATATAAAGTTATTGATAATATCGCAATAATTATTAATCACTTCAATTTACAATACTTTGCGTGACATTGGATAGTAATTAACCCTTTTAAACGTGTTTGTTTTTAAACACTAAACCAATGAATATCATATAAATTGAATATAAAATCATTTCATGACAAAATCTAAAATATTAGATTTCTATTCAAATCTGAAATATCGCTATGAAAAATAATATATTCTGAATTATATGCAATCTTATTAAATCTCAGATTCAACGTGACAAACATTGAAACGTATTCTGCGTCGCTTAGTGTGAAGATATTTAATTACTTCACCCGGACGTTTGATGTGAATTTTAGATCACCGCTAAATAATTTAATTAGTAAATATTAACGGGTGGCAGTTTGCATGATATGAATAAATTATTAATTATTAATATTGTACAAGTGCGTAATAATAATAATAAACACTCACCGTAAGACAGTGAAATGCAAACAAAACTAAATGTAAATACTACAGAAAGGTAGGTACAATATTTAACTTAAAAGTCGTTTTCTTTGTCATAATAATATGGGATTTCAATATGAAGTCAAGGAGTCCAAAGAATCGTCAATTGTCAAAAAATTTGATACTTAACTTGTTCTTACGTTTTAAACCGACAGTACCTCGTAAGAAAATTTATTTTTTCGTCACTCGGAAATCATTTATATTATCTCTATGATAATAATAATTATAATAATAATAATATAGGTGCGAGTAGCGAGTAGCACAACGTGTCATGTTGATTGTTCAATCGTTCCATTGTCGATAACAGACAATAATTTATAACTGTTCCGTTTCCGTTATACTGTAGTTATAGCGCTTGCAGACTACGATAATTCAAAAATCGCCACCAATACAACAACGATTGGTTTCGGATTTTCGAGCCTAAATATTGCAGCAACCACCGAGAGCTATCGTGTTGACAATCAGCATCAGTTGCTCGGCCACGGTAGTGGCGTTTCGCGGAGATTAATCGCCAACATCGCAACACCAATGAATTTCATCACCGTTCGAGGATCGTGAATATTCATGTCGTCATTATCGTTATGGCACGCTCGCGAGACCGTAAGCAGCTCGTCACCACCGCAGCGGAACGATACCAGAGCGTTGTTTGCGCCATTTAATGACACCGGACATTTTAAAGGCTGAATGCCGCATAAATTTACTCGTGTTTGACGGTCATGTCCCGCCAGCCCGACGACCACCGATGTCCTTCTCTCCACGACCACCAGACACTCGTGCTGCACTTGACGATGGCACTTTTGGACCATAAAACAATCATCCGGACATGTGAGACACCGCTATTATACGACGACGAGAATTCGACAAATATATAACCGTATGTACACACTATCGTGTTACACACTGGTTTCAGTAGTTACCAGACTTAGGTATTTCGATCGGCTGTTTGTCGACCAACTGTTTATTATTCACTATCCACGACCCAGCTACTCGCAAAACACAGCAGCACATTTGCGTTCGGCCGAACCTGAAATCTTGTCTTTTCGAACTGTTGTAGTGTGATTTTATATTACATATTACCGATTCGAGAACAACAATAATTAAGTGGGCATCCACATTTGTATGTTTTTTTTATTTTTTATTCACGATACTTCAAATGTTGTAGGTATAAAAATTTTACGAGTACCTATGTAAATCTATAATATAAAAATGAATCGTAAAATGTGTTGGTAAGCGCATAACTCAACAAAGCCTGGACTAATTTGACCAATTTGTTTTTAATGTTCGTTGAAGTCCAAGGATGGTTTTTACAGCGAGAAAAATTCGAGTAATTTCTGAGGAGACCCTAAAAACAGCCCTTTTCTTTTTAAAATAGCCCTTTTTATAATATGGATAATAATGATCGTCTCCGTGGCAATGTAATCACTGATCAAGAACATCATCTATGGTGGTCGATTATTTGTAAACTCTCTGTTAATGATCGATTAGAATTATAATGATTTGGTAGAGGAACAATTTACAATGCCATTACATTTTTTATTCATTATTCGTGTATGTATATTATTTAAAGACGTACATTAAATTGAAACATCAACAAACTGTCAATATGTCGTAAGTGTTGTTTTTCTTGGATTTTCTGTCCTATTCTACCGAGTTTGCTTTTGTCAACTGATACACGGATTAAATTCGTATATCGTATTTTGTGCAGAGTGTTAAGTTACCTATGATCACTAATTATTTGCATGATGCCATCTGATAATTACAAAATTGTAATCAGAGCTGATAAAACACCTGCGGGTCAACATGCAAGACGTTTTAATGCACCAACTATTGATGAAGTTGCTATCGTTGTAGTTGGAGAAAACTTGGAATCCCGTGATATTGTTTTACATCGTCAGAATGATCGATTACAACGTATAAAGGAAACACACCGCGCTCATATGATGCACTGCAATATCCCATTCTATTTTGGCAAGGTGAAGATGGCTATGATTTCTCAATAAAAATGATAAATCCCATTACAGGTAATTAAAATATTAGTTTAGCTATGGCGATAATGTCTCAGTCACCATATTATGTATTTTAATTTTATATTTCAATGTTATTATTATTATATTATTATTACAGGTTCTGAAACCAACAAAAAAGTCAGTTCAATGAACTATTATTCATACCACTTAATGATTCGGGAAAATGAAGACAATCACATATTGAAATGTTGGCGATTATATCACAAAATATATGTTGTTGAAATGTATGTTAAAATTGAAACGGAGAGATTAATATTCATCAGGTTGAATCAGACAAAACTCCGATCTGAAGAGTAGATATGTGGTTATAATATAAGTGTTATTATAAGTGTTTGTGGTATTAATCTGGAAAACCCATGTTTCTCACATGGACAATTGTATGTTGCCTGTTCCCGTGTTGGGAAACCATCAGATTTGTTTGTCTATGCGCCAGGTAATCAAACAAAAAACATCGTATAGTACAAAGCACTACAATGAAAATAAAACTGATTTTTGTTAATAATTATGATTGACATGATTAACAATAAAGCGATTACTTACTTTTAAATGCTTATATATGTTTTATTACTTTTATTTAATTATTTTTTATTCACACCGCCCTATCACCAGGGTGACGGTTCTGTTCAGGAGAATTTTTGCCCCGACAGGACGAGTACGGTGACAGGGAGGTGATACAAATTAAATAAAATAACAAATAACAAATAAAATTGAATACAATTGAATAAAGTTTGAGTCATATGGAGATGGTACATTTAACGGGCAACGAAGTGCACGGGATCAGCTAGTTTATATTGAAAATGCTCATACCATACAGAAAAGTTCAAACTCAATAAAAATTCAACGTATCAATACGAATACGTCATACACTGTTTGCGACAGTTTGATAATAGGTCAATAATTTACATCAATTAAATTCAATTAAATCTAATAACACTTCAAGAAAGGTTCTGCTGAAAAGATCCAGAGAAACAAATTGTGCGTGGACATCCACTTAAGCCTAAGAGTAACCAGTAGGTATACATGTATTATAGGTAACCATAGTATATCCGTTTGATATGCCATTACACTCATAATTTCTATTTTTATATAAAATGTACTGTTCTAGAGCTTTTTGAATAAGATCATTAAAGTTATTGAATTTCGGTTTAAAAGTAAAAAAAATACTGCTTCTGCAGTTATAGTACTCAGATTTTTAACGAGGAAAGTACCCAAAAAAGCAATTTATTTTGTATAATAATCAATAGTATTTCATTCATGAGGTTGGTAATAAATTAATGATTTTTACCTTTTTTTTTTTTTAATATACTGTGACGTCTTTAACTTCTAATACTTTTTTTTAAATTTATATTTAACCGATTTTGATGAAAAAATCCTTATTATAAACAGTACTAGGTAATAAAATATAATTACTTGTATTATACTGAGCGGACCGGGCATTTACCTACTTTTTATGCTTTATTTAAAAAAATTCATTAAAGTATTGATCTTGACGTGTTTATACATAAGTAAAGGTTGAAATTCATCCATGGTTATATCATGTAAGGAATTAAATCAATCAAATAATTTGAAAATAAATCGAAAATTATAAGAAATTATGTTGAGCATGAAATTGTTGCAAACAATTTTATCGGTATACTTTATAACTTTGTTTTACCAGAGTGTCCTACATATTTCTTGTAATCAAGATTCGGTTGAATTTTGTTCGTGTGTGCGCGTAAATTATTACTGTTAAGAGGACGCCACACCCGCATGTGTTGTCTTCGTCTTACAAACGTATAACATAGCAAAATCTGTTAAGCGCAGGAAAACTGTTCTCCCTCAACAGTGGCGTGCCCAGGAAATTTCAACGGAGAGGGATATATGTTATACATTTTTTAGTAAAAGTAGGTACATTTAAATTAATCATGGTTATCCAAACACAAAAATTGCTAAATATTGAGTATCATTCTACAATTAGAATTAATTTAAATAGTCACACACTATACACTATTGTTTAAATAAAATGACAACATTAAACTAAAAACATTTATAACCTTTATTAAAATAATTAACATACAAAAGAAAAATAATTCTTAAAAACAACTTAGTTATTCGTTATTCCAAACGAAAATTTATATTTATACTTTTAGTCTACGTGATAAGCATGATCCATCATTCTATCTTATATCTTACCATAAACATAATTAATTATTAATTATTACTTAGAGGATTTATTGCTTACGAACATGAATACATAATCACTGATCTATAATCAGTATAATCCGTATAGTGAATGTTTATAATAGCCAATGGGAAATAATTTATAAGCAATAACTTATTACTGATAATTTTAAAAGTAATATCCATATCCATATATAAATGTTTATATATGTCTATGGTAATATCTAATAAGTTGAAGTTAATAAAAAAAAGCCAATGGGGGGGAATATAACCCCCCCCCCCCCCCCCCCCGGGGCACGCCACTGTCCCTCAATATTTATAATAGATTTTTCAAAATTTCACAACGCATAGGTAAGAACTTTATCTGTGTCATAGCGTCGTTATTTTTTTGATAACATAAATATAATTAAAGTTATAAGCTTAAGAAAATACATTTATTTTTTATTTTTTCATTAAATTACTTAAAATTATTGGTTTGTATTATCAAAAAAATAACGATGCTATGACACAGATAAAGTTCTTACCTATGCGTTGTGAAATTTTGAAAATTCTATTATAAATATTGAGGGAGAACAGTTGTCCCGCGCTAAACAGATTTTGCTATGTTATACGTTTGTAAGACGGAGACAACACATGCGGGTGTGGCGTCCTCTTAAAATAAGCTTTATCCAAGTACATTTAAAGCGAAACCATTGATTATATTTCAAAATAGTTAATCCATATTATTTTAAGAACCAACCAAAAAACTGTAGTTCTACTGAATTTTATTTTAATTAAAAAATTAGTTTTAATACTGTTCTGTATTCAGTATAATATAATATATATAATTTTAAGTTAAATAATTATATTCATAATTAGAATTAGAATTCAGAATACCAGTATTTTACAACCTATGGGCGGTGACCCAAAATTGGTTTTCAAAATATTTTTGAGGGTTTTCTGTCTAAAACTAATATCAAAATAGGAAGATAAAAATATATACTGATGTACCTACATTATATTTTAATACATTGAAATGAAAATCAGAAAAAAAAAACAGCAAAATGTTTTTTTTTTCCGTTCACGTGTAAAATATCTGGCAAGGAGGAAATATAGCTTTTGCTTTTAGAAAATCCAGGCTAACATAGCAAGTTAGATGGTCAACACACAGGTACATTAGATACATACATCGTATTGGACCGTGTCCAATAGACGCGATGGCAAGTTTGGGGAACTCGCTAAACGATTTCATCCTTTATTTTTTTTTACATTTTGTACCACTGGGAAAACTTTAGTAGATAAGCTAGACGTGGATAACAAACTGCAACACAAGGGGATACTCTGTGATTTAAAAGTTTGCAAGTTCCGTGGAAAAAATGTTCACGACACATCGAATACCGATTAGAAGAAAACCAATTGTCGGTCCACTTTATCAGTTTGAAACAGACTTAAGCAGTTAAGCTCGAGATATTTACTTATCTATAATTTTTTTCAGGACCGTTTATTTATTTGCAATTAACATGATATTATTTTCGTGGTTGATTTTTAAACGGCACCTACGTCTGTACCTGTACGCAATAGATTTTATTGAAAATAACTTAAAATATCGCGTGATGAATGAAATTTCAATATGTAGAAAAATACTGTAAGCGTACTTTCGTTCTCCAGTGATACAATGTAATATGATATTCCAAAAGAACAAGGCTTTTAATATATATGTAAATATTATACAATAGCATAATTTTTTGTTTCAAATAAAATGTGCTTATTTAATTTATACCTATTTATATTAAAGTAGTGTTTGGTACTTACTACTTAGTATATATTATGGTATCAAACTCGATGACTGTTTAAAATGAAAAACACAAATATAAAAAAGAATTAAAATACGTTTATAATTTATAACATAAACAAAAACACTTGGATATTTTAAATACAAACAGTTTTTACAATGACATTCTAAAATGTAGTACAAGGCATAAAATGTGACTAAAAAAATATGTATTATATATATTTTAATTAAATACATACCAAAAAAGTTCAAACGTTTTAACATAAAAAGCAAATTTTGCACACTAAGAAAAATAATTATTTATTTTCGATAATAAGTTTGAGATCAATAATTCATAAATAATTCAATAATTTAGATTAATTAAGTTATGTCATGTACCTACGTGTATGAAAAAATAAAAATATTTGGAAGTTAACACTAAGAAAAATACGTTTTTATTTATTTTATTAAATTACTTTGTATAATGTTGAAATAATAAAAGTAATTAAAAAATTAATTTGTACACGATCACAGGAGATTCTTAATGAAACAAATCACGCTCAATTGCTTTAAATTATTAAATGTTCTAAAATGTAAAAATTTCAATATGATACTTTGAATAGTAATTAAAAAAGTGAATACAAATAAATGTTTAAATTATTTTAAAGAATATACAGTATTGTATAAGTGTATATAATAAAATTATTAAATATTCTAATAAAATACAATAATATACCTATTGCGTTAAATTCGGTTATTTTATTCAATTGCTACATTTTGTTTAAATAACCAACTGTATGGTACTCGTATATTCATGATTTAAACTACTAACGGTTTTATTATTTTTTTTATAAATTGGTTGATTGATTGATTATATATAATCTATAATATAAAAATGAATCGTAAAATGTGTTGGTAAACGCATAATTCAACAACGCCTGGACCAATTTAGCCAATTTTTTTTGTTTTTAATGTTCGTTGAAGTCCAATGATGGTTTTTACAGCGAGAAAAATTCGAATAATTGCTGGAAAGATCCTAAAAACCGCCCTTTTCTTTTTAAAATAGCCCTTTTTATAATATGGATAATAATGATCGTCTCCGTGGCAATGTAATCACTGATCAAGAACATCATCTATGGTGGTCGATTATTTGTAAACTCTCTGTTAATGATCGATTAGAATTATAATGATTTGATAGATGAACAATTTACAATACCATTACATTTTTTATTCTTTATTCGTTTATGTATATTATTTAAAGACGTACATTAAATTGAAACATCAACAAACTGTCAATATGTCGTAAGTGTTGTTTTTCTTGGATTTTCTGTCCTATTCTACTGAGTTTGCTTTTGTCAACTGATACACGAATTAAATTGTTACATTTAATTTAAATTGTTGCACAAAAATATTGTCAAATTAAATCAACAATATATTGAAATAGATAATCGTTGGATTGTTCATCCATTTTATCAAAGACCTTCAAAGCACACATCAACGTTGAATCTTGCCATTCAGTAAAATCTATTAAATACATTTGCAAATATGTAACCAAAGGGAGTGATATGGCTGTGATTGGAATTGCTGCAGAGAATTCCAATGATGAAGTTACCCAATACCAAATGGGCCGCTATGTTAGTAGTAATGAAGTAGTATGGCGATTATTTTCTTTTCCTATTCATGAGACTTAACCTAACCTTCTGTTGTTCACTTAGCTGTGCATTTAGAAAATGGACAAAGAGTGTATTTTACAGCACAGAACTCAGTACAAAGAGCTGCTCAGCCACCTTCTACTACATTAACCAGTTTCTTTGAGACATGCCAAAACGATGATTTTTCATAAACATTGCTATATTCTGAAATGCCAAAATATTACACTTGGAATCAATCCTCAAGGAAATTTATACGACGGAAATAAGGAAAACCAGTTCCAGAATACCCAGATGTATATTCCACCGATGCGATTGGTCGATTTTATTCAGTACATCCAAGCAATGATGAATGTTTTTATTTACGACTGCTATTAGTCAATGTACGTGGGCCAAAATCATTCCATTTACGAACTGTTGATGGTGAATTGTGTGGATCCTATAGAGAAGTCTGTCAACGTTTGCAATTGCTAGAAAATGACGATCATTGGGATCAAACTCTCAATGATGCTGTAATATCATTACATGCTCACCAAATACGAACAATATTTTCTATAATCATATGTACATGCTTCCCATCAAACCCAATCGATTTGTAGATCAAGTACAAAGATTATATGTGTGATGATATTTTGTATCAAATACGGAATAGAATGGGAAATCCAAATATACAAATCAGTGAAGAAATTTAAAACGAAGCATTGATTTCAATTGAGGACATGAGCTTGATGATGCCAAACAAACTATTAATTCAATTAGGCCTTACCACGCCCAATAGTCCAATGCATGATGCTTTTAACCAAGAGGTGCATCGAGAAAAACTGTATGATCTCAACACTTTGAAAGAATTAATTCAAACAAATCTCCCACTGTTGAATGAACAACATAAGTATGTATTTGATGCTCTTATGAAAGTAACAAATGATGAAACTGGAGGGATATACTTCTTAGATGCACCAGGTGGTACAGAAAAAACTTTTCTATTATTAGCAACAATACGCTCACAAAATAAAATTGCACTTGCACTCGCTTCGTCGGGAATCGCAGCAACTTTGCTTGAAGGTGGCCGAACAGCCCATTCAGCGCTGAAATTGTCATTAAATATGCAAAGCAATGAAACTCCAACCTGCAACATTTCAAAGAACTCTGAAATGGCAAAGGTTTTGCAGCAATGTCAATTGATTGTTGATACGGCACAAACGACGACACCTAAAACAGCCGTTTTCACGGTCACTGATTCGATACGTATGACAATATAATATAACATGAACATGCATACAATAAATAAAAACGATACGATTTTCAAGAAGTATTGTCGACGAGAATGACGAGTGAAAATGACATTAACGATGCCTAACAGGTTATAGGGTTGATGTCATATTCACTCGTCAAAACAAAGACTCCCACCAATGAGAACAGCACCCGGAGCAGAAATGGGTATATACGGGTGCATTTTACCAAATAGTGTCAGTACTGAGTACTTGCTGATTGAAGTACTGAGTACTCCTTCAATCATCAAAACACCAAGACCTCAGAAAATCAACACACTCTGCCGTCTACTGAAGGATCAAAGGAGAATAACCAACGCCTAAGAAAAAAAACCGCAACCACCAACACCGGCCACCGCTAGTGAAGACTGACATCGAGCAGCACCAGTGCAATCCAGACCAACGGACGGCGACACAGCCAGCCGCCGACATCGACCGTACCATATCAAAACACAGCCCCCATTTCCGGGCTAAGCCATACCGACGTAATTGTGACCCGGTCATATCAACCACAGTAGCAATAGCAACGACGTTCACAGACACCTCACGTCGATACGACTCACGCCACCAACATCGCCGACGGATTGGGACAGTGTGTTGTGGCTATCCTGACACGCAGTACGCAGAGACGATACGAACTCTTGACCACCAACAATCATCCAAGGAGCCGAGCCAGAACCATCCCGGAGTGCTTCGAAGAGGATTCAGAGAACCACACTTTACTCCGTATACTCGGCGGAAATTTAAACGGCTCTTATCAGTGCTATGAACGACATAGATAGACTCCCCAAGCGCGCCAGCCTAGGCCACGCTTCCCACCCGGGACTATTGATCGACGCAACTTTCTCGAGTGGGCTGATCATACCCACCCGGGCCGTTCCTCAATGTATATATAATAGCAAATACCCGATTATGTAAGACCGCCTCATACCCGAGTATTAATACAGGTAGTCACGGGAACGTGAGCAGTCAAATCCCCCCCAAGTTATAAATATATTTGTATATGAAATAAACAGGATAATTACACAAAACACCACTTGTTTAAATTATTAAAAGTGACAGAGTATCGTCTTCGGTAGCTCCGTTACAATTGGCGCCCATCCAGTGGCAAGAAGACCACGACAACGAGATCAACCGTAGACGACATCATCAAAGATGGGGAAGAACACGGTGCGACAGCTCCAAGATATTGTAAATGCTCAGAGCACCGCACTCCATAACTTAGCTATGGAGTTACGAGAAGCTACAGACACAATTAGGCAACTAATCAATGACACGGATACAAGAATAACGGCCGAAGCAGCAAAACGTGAAGGACATCCAATTGATGAAGACAGCAAGTCAAGACAACACAAGTACGAGAACAAGCAAAATCGAACTAACAATGCCAACTTTCAGTGGCGAAATAAACGAGCACCCAAAACAATTACTGAAAAACCTGAACTCGCATTTGATGCACAAACATATCACTCAAGTCAATCGAATGATTACAATATTTTTCTTTCAACTGGTAACTTGTTCTGTCTTTGCCTGTACTCTTCAGTAACCGAATCTTCGAAAAGCACTTGTTATTGAAATCAAATGATAATGAGACTGTACTTGAGCGAGTCGGCTTGGGGGAAGTGCACGAGTTTCACTTTCAGGACGCAAAGTTGCCACAATTAATTTCTCGTTGTTGTATTTTTTTTTGGCAAGCTGTGTGGATTGTAATTTCACTCACTCCTTCCAACAAACGTCAATGTTCGCGTTGTCTTCGTTTTCCAGCAGAAGCAAGAAGTGTAACAACTCCTATCTTTTTTACTACAGACACTTCACCACCTTCTAAACTTTCCTCACGAATAAAACACCGAACCATCTCTGAAGTCGAAGTAGATGCCATGTCAAATTATAAGTTGTGTACTCAACGGAAAATACTGTATATCCACAATTGATCGATATTCTGATTATTCGATTTCCTATGTAAAATAATCGAAATATGAAAGTACTTTGAGTTCATTACAATAAAAAAACATTGTTCATAATTAATTTAACTAAATAAAAATAAGTACATTTTCTTATTATCTCATCTAGATAAATTCAATGGCCATATATGTTCATTTATTACAAATGTTATAATAAAAATAGTAATATTTATGTTTTGAAATACTAAAATAGGTAATAATATTATATTGAGTACCGACATAATTAATATTGTTAATATGAAACATTTTATATTTTAATTTTAATAATTAATACAATAAATAAATAAACATAGATTATATATTAGAGTATATTATATAATGTGTATAAATAAAAATAACATGAAAAATACATTGAATATAATATGATAAAATATTACTTACCCAAAAAAGCGATTTCTAAGTTGTATGTTGTATGAACATCATCAAAAGTACAAATAAAACGGTTCAATATCTCACAATAGCTGAGATCTAAACCATAAAATTATTTATTAAATATCAATATAATGGTATTTGATTATACACGTATTATTCTAATTCTTTTATTTTAATTATATTAATATACACCAATCGGATTTTATAACAGTATTGATAAAAGTATTTAAAAATAAAATATAGCTAGACAAATCGTCATTATCGCGATAAGTGTAATATTTAATTCACCAGAAATTCCTAAAAATAGATCTATTGACTATCTCCGTTTCTAAATGACAACGCACTGCGCTAATAAGTTAAAATGGAAATTATGGTACCCAATACTTTATTATAATATATCAATATGTAGTTATAGGGTCGAAACCTTCGTGTATATTAATAATTTTAAATTATTTCTACGTATGTACATTGTACATAACAACTGCAATTATCTTAATTTTGCTTTTTGTAAATAAATTTATTTACCAACCGAATTTTGGTAAATTTGATGGTCTACAACTTTGTATCACTCTATGGAACACAAAATATGATTAGTTTACTAGATATAAGCAAAAAACTGAAAGTTTTAAGCTTTTTGCACCCCTCCCCGCCTAAGTTAGCACAAAGTCCTGTAAAACAACCTGTAAAAATTCCATTACCTTCGGAATACTTTACAGCTATCCCCCCCCCTATTTTTCATCGACTGGACTAATTCAAAAAAGTAAAAACGTAAAAAAATTATAAGGATAAAAAATATCAAAAATTATATTTTTTAATAAAAACGTTGGTTTTTTTACAACTTGAAACCATGTAAAAAAATATTTTGAAAAAATTAAATACTTTTTTTAAATAATGAGTGTGTTTTGATAAAAAAAATCACCCTATATAGTCGTATAAGTATTATACTATTTTTGTACTCAAATGCATTCATGGTATAATAATATAGTTTATTTCGTGTTTTGAATGAAAACAATGAAATTGTATATTGATCAAATGATTACAATCTACGACTGATAATTTATACTACTTTAATTTACTCGTTTAATAGTAAAACTATATACAGAGATGGGTATATACATTTAAAACTAGCATAATATGATATATTACTATATACAGGGTGTCCCACGAGGATTTAACCATTTCGATATCTCACGAAATAATGGAGATATCAAAATTCTGGTTTTATAATAAGACTCATAGGGTTAAGAACTACAATTATTTAATTTTTCAATTTATTTTAATGTTTCGGTAAAAAATTTAAAAAATACAAATATTTAATAATGTTGTTAGATCGTATCAGACGTCAGTTTTAACCATCTACTGTAAGTACTTATCTTCTTATATTATTATGAGTCGATGAAAAAAAATCGATGTGGGATTAGATGGAGATGAAAATTCAAAATAAGAATTTAAGGACGTGTTAATTCAGAAATCCGTGGCTAAATGGATATCAACAATAATATAATATATTTACCACTAAAATACGTAAAAGTGCGGTATTGTGTCTTGACGTCGCCGATAAGGCTTCAAAACAAAGTTTTTCGCCAATGTGCGATGAAAGCAAAGTTTTGTCGTCCATCTGCCACAAGCACTTTCCGCCGTTCCACTCATTACAATGCTGATTCAATATCGTCAAACCGTGTCTTGATCATTCCGTTTCGTTAATTTCACGAGTAAATAAACTGTCAACAGATTAATTTTCTGAATTCCCACGCGCTGATGACTGAAGCTGTGAATGGATATACCTATTATTATTGTACCATTTACATAAAGCCTACAACAATAATAATAAAAATGAGCGTCATATGTTTGGAGAATTACCGATAAAATATCTTTTAGATAAAATCAATGTGTTTGGGCAAGTTTCTTCTACTATGCTTGTTTAGGCAAGTATGATACAATTTGAATGATGAAAAAAAATTGTAATGATTAAGAAAAACTAATATTATCTCGTGCATTAAATCAACAAAAACTTAATAATTTTAGGTTATGGCACAAATATCAGTTTTGCTCGAGCATTGGAAATGTGAACTCAGTACCTATAGTGCCAGTATTATTTATTACGTACGTCACACGTCGTAGAGTATTCCAAATATGGATTTTATAATTGATAGTTAAAAGTTTTATTAAGAATAAATAAAATAAACGATGCATTTCGATCGAAGAATATTAAAAAAGGTCACCCAATAATGCATCGTAATGTTTTAAACTCATTCGCTCACATCATAATTTGTACCAAATCACACTACTACATTCCAATTTTTACAAAATCGCCTAACCGTAAACTACCCATAAAATATTAATACGGTGTGTGCTAACGAGCTGCTTGAAGGGCGTTCACCAGACGCTTAGTCCTCTGAATCGTCATGAGAGATTATTTTCAGGGAAAAATCAACTAAACATTTTTATAATTACAAAACACGTGAAGTATTTTTTATCAGATCGAAATAAACTAAGGTGTTAAACAAATTTCAGATTTTAAGTGGCGTCCCCGACAGTCTGGATACAATACGGCTTCTTACAGTGGTCACTAATCGGTGGCACGTTTAAATGATTAAAAGGATCAAACATACGAAATCCTGATTTTGCCCTCGGCCTCGCCATTACGTTATTATTGTTTTGAATAACATTTAAATAAGAATATTGATGTACGAGAAATTGAGTGAATATCCAATTTTGTAATTCAAATGTTCATAAAAATTTAATTTGACTTTCCGGTTAGGTTAGATTTTTTGATAAAAGTAGGCAAACTCATGAAAAATCTTGTATTGGTTTTTTAAATCTTAGATATAACAGCATACATTTTTATAAATTTTAAACTCAAAATAAATTGCAAATTGTCGTAATTTTTAAGTATTTGTTAGAATTCAAACTTTCAATGATTATTAAAAAAAAAAAAGTGTATATATTTTTAATATTTTTTAACAATCATCATTGTGGCAATATATAAGGAGTCTTTTATTAAACTTGAAACTTTTTTAGCCAAAAAATAAGATTTTATTGTCATTTATAAAAAAAAAGACTAAAAAGATTGAAAATTGAAAATGTTTATAAATAACTTTAAAATATTTAAAATATTTTTAAAATCTTACCATGCATAAAAATGCCAGTATAAACATTTAGTGAAAATTTCATGTGTTTATGGTAATTTGTTTAGTAAAAATTCTAGTTTTTCCTTAAATTTTTTTGGTGCTATTGAAAACTATTGTGAATTTCAAAATTTGACCTCCACGATGAACTAACTAGATTCACTTTCCAACCGTAAGAGCTACTGAAGTTGAAAATCGAAACATTATTTCGACAACTTATCGTGTACACAGACACAGACACGCAAAAAATAAACAATTCTTCAAATAACTCTGATGATAATAATGATAATAATGTTTCTCACGCAGCTTTAACTTCCGCTATAAACTTGGTAATAGGAAGAACTTAGTTCAAAGAGAAAATGTCTCCTGTTCCACGAAGGAACTCCAAATGTGATTGCATCATAAAATAAAAGGCATTCAACAAATTAAAAGAAAATTTACAGCTGCTGATCTAACACTGCTTAAAAAGTCTTAATCTAAAGCTTCCAATAAACTTAAAACAAGTAAAATAAATAGATGGTTAAAATTCAGTTCCTTGATCTATAGAATTATGAAATAAAATGAAAATCTTCAACGGCTTATCCAACAGAAAATGTAAATTATTGAAGAACGATACAAACATAGTACCCGAACCATTACACATTTTATTTTATTGGAATAAAATTCCAATTAAATATTAGCAATGAATATCAAGATGAAAAATGTATGACAATCAATAATAAATATGGAAAAGTTTATATGATAATATTGATAGTATGGACCTATAGTATTGGTAGAAAAATAATTGTGTTGTGATCGATGAGCTATTTACCAAAATATCTAAATTGAATAACAGGTTGAGACTTCCAATATAAAAAAAAAAAAAAAAACAATAAAACACTACTATCAAAGGTTTCCGCCATATTACAATCATTTGGGTAATAAAGTAGAAATTAAAATGTAAATTGTAAATTCATTTGGCATTTTAAAAAAATAACTAAGTTTCACTCATTAACGCGAGTTTCCGAAAAATAGATCCTTATGTTATGTACTGATTAATTTGCACACATTTGTATCAAAATATGCTCTTGCTATTTTAATTTTAGTTAACAGGTAGAAATGAACCAGTTTTTTGGTTTTGAAGACTTTTTGAAGACATTAAATTTAACGTAATTGGGTTAGGTTTTAATTTTAGGTTTTTTAGACACGGATTTCAATTATTTTTCCAGTTTTCGTGATTTCACACCCGATTGACTTCTTGAATTAATAATGAACCACGACATTTTAATATTGACCATACATTTTGTATTGGTTTCATATTACCTATAATCACAGGATTAATAAAATGTTCAAAATCATTTATATAAATGAATGGTTATGGTTTATATCGAAAAAATTAGATCACACACTTTACCTAATGCTAATGTTACATGGCTTACCAAAACTTAATTAAATATTAAAATAATTGTTTTAACTGAAGTCATAGCAAAAAAATAGCACCTAATTAACGTCCATTTAATATCATTTACTATTTCTAGGAAGTCTAAAAGATTTTTTGGCAGAGATTCTTTCATTAAAGACAGTCCGACAAAGTTTGTCTAATATCATTTAAGATACTTATTAGAAGTTAAGGCCAACTCTTAAACAATTCGAAGTACGAGTAATAAACAATAATTTAAAGACAAAACTAATACGTGGTAGAACAGAATTATAATTGTTTTTATTTTTAATAAATGTATTTTATATAATTTGACTTATGGATGGGTAAAAACATTTTATTTTATTATATCTTTAATCATTAGTTACAGTAGTTAATTTTAAGTAACAATAATAATATTAGTTTATATTTGGGGCTTTTACAGGTACCATTTTTTTTTTTTAAATATGAATAATGTTGAAGAGAAAATATTTCCAAAATGATTTCTAAGAAAAATTGAAAAAAATAAGACAGAATGGTTCATTAGCAGTTGAATAAATAATTTAACTTTCAGCTTTGAAGTATAAATTATTAAATTAAATATGTATCATTTGATAATTTATAATAATTTATTAAAAAAAAAAAAAATAATATTTTTATTTATTTATCTTAACAAATTGTGTACTAATATCATTTTATAAAATGTACAGGGTCATTTTTTATCGTGCTATACAACTACCAATCAACCGTTTATAATTTCTTTGGAAATTAGAATGTGATTGATTATACATTTGTACTCCAAGTGGAATATGTTCACTTTAATTCTTTTCTCGTCCCTATAAAAATGGATCTAGAATCTTTTAAATCTTTTCTACTACCTAATTAGATTATGCAAGTACATAATATAACAACAATCTTCGATTTTAATATATTTGGTATGTATAGTAATATTATTACAACACAACAAAGTAGGTATTACGTAATATTATGATATTCATTAAACAATATTAAATCTCAAATGGAAGCAGTATCTTTGCTTTACACAAATTAACGACATTAATTAAATATGGACATGAATAAAGATATTGAGGAATAAATTACTTTAATAATAACATTATTCATAAATAAATGATTCTTAATACTTTTAATTTTTTATTAGTTCGATGAGATGTTTCGAATAGATTTTTTTTTACAATTTTTTTAAATGTTTATAGTGAATTTGTTCAGTTAATTGAGTAATTTTAATCAATTATAAGTTATACATTATATTATTTTATTTTATAATTATTAAATATTGATTTATCTACGAATATTGTTTTCTGTTTCAGTCACGTATAAACCACACTGTTGCACCCACCTCATTCAATGTCATAACATAAAGTTTTATTTGAACTTTCTTCTGTATCATAAATAAAATTATTTTGGAAGTCACAACTTCCACCCTTTACGAGGGTGCCCAAGTTTTCCTCAAGAGACACTGATATCCCTCACCAGTTTTTACCATAAGGTTTTATTCATGGTTCATTCACATCCATCACGTACGTCAGCGTGACGGACGTGTACATGTTTCTTCTTTATTAAATGAGTTTTTTTTTCAGTGTTAAACGTTATTATTAAAAGCGTTTTTATTTATTTATTATTTTTTTTTTTTTAGTTGAATGCAGCACATCCAAGCTGTTAGTAAAACTCTAGGTAGTTTTAAACAACACATTTTAAATCTGCTGAACAGACGTTTTGATGTATGGTTTAAACTAATTCAATATGATGAATTAAAAAAAAAAAATGCAGTGTAATTTTTTGTTTTTCATCAGATATAAACATGTTTGTTATAATATTTGAAATGGTTAACTATCCTGTAGCCTGGACGTTGAAAATCATAAATAGTACAAATAATTTCAAAAAAATACTTATTACACTAAATAAATTATGTATAACATAAACATATAGTGATTTTTACTTAATGAGTAAAATAAATACATACCTAATCTAAATCAAAAATTGATCTTCAATACTACCTTGTTATTAATTTTGATAATTAAGTATATCAATCATAACCAAAATAATTTATACTAAAAAATCTCAGACTTAAAAATATGTGTTTTATTAAGCAACAACTGTAATTAATAATATTATTATTGTGATAAATAAGATCATTTTTTTATTTCTGTTATTAGAAACAATATTTATATATATTATTTTATTTTAAAAAACATACTTATGGTGCGTGCTTATTGTGTATCTAATTTGTTTTTAATGTAACTATGATTATAAATATAAATTAAAAACAAATAATAAATATACTATACAGTAATAAACTTGAAAAATATAAAATGAAAAAAATCCCATAATTAATTCATTTCATTTTTAAAATAACATACTGGTTACAACGAAGACTCGCTATTAAATATAAAATACAAGTTATTATAATTTCCTGACAAGTAATTTTTTATTGCTTATAAATTATAAATGTATGTCATATGTATGCTTTATTTGAAAATAAAAAGGAAGATGTAAGTACTAAACTTATGTATTACACACTGTAATGTGTTATTTTTGAAAAATTATATTGATATTACTTGATCAAAAATCTTACAAAACAAGAGTTTTGAGTCCAATATATTATAGGTCGAGCTTAAATATTTCAACTGAAGGAGTGCAAAATATTATCACTAACAATTAATATAGATAAAAAACGTATAAGGTAAATACTAATTAAAGCTTAAACTGTTATACCAACCTTACTTTGGTATATATATTTATCATTAAAAATTAATGATTGAAAGATTTGAATTTAGTTTTCTTGCAATAGTATGTTTCATATAGCTTTGTATAATATTGTTTTACAAAGCATTACGTAGTAAATTTTATTGATTAAAAGATTTTAAATCTCAAGTTATTATAATCCTGCGGTTTAAAAATATTTTTTGTAGTTTTTTTTTGAGTTCTGAATATATTTTTTAATAATAACCTTAATTTATAATTATCCTTGTGTTTAAAAATATAATATTTTTATATGCTTAAACATAATAGATTACCTATAACAGATTTTTCTACGTCAGTTAGAACATCTTTTGATATAGGCTTATTTGTGATTATATTGCCATATTATGCACATTAATCTTGAAACTATAATAATAGCAAACTTATTCTATTTATACTACCTAATGTCTGTTTTTTTCTATAACCATTGAAATATTTTAATGATTCTTATCATGAAGACAATTTTGAAATTGTTTTAAACATGATTATAAAGATAAAATCTGAGTAAAGTTATTTATTGATACTACTAAGTTAACTTATAAAGTATTATATCAGCGCATGTAAGCAGGTTAAGTATTAAATTTGATATAATGCCTCTTTCACAAAGCATCTTCTGGCATGAAAATTCGTATGTGATTTCTGCCCAAAAATTTGATTGCACAGACAAATAAAAATAACCGTAGTAATAATAATATCATTAAAATAAACATACATTCAGCGTTTAATAAAGGAACTCATAAAATCATTTATATTGATTGACTTTCAATATAATTTATGGCATCCACATCAATAATAATACGCCAAGTATTATGTAAGGATTATTATAGTAATTATTCAAGTAGATACATCAATTATAACTTTAATCAAAATACATCGATAGGAATAAAGTATTGTATTGAGGATAATGCACATAGAACTAATACTAATCAAAACAATATTCTACAATAATAATAATATGAAAATTAGTATATTTTATAACTAATATAATATTATTAGACGATTTTGAGAAATTCATTTTTATTATTTATCATTCCAGTAAATAATTGTTAATACTTATTTAATGACTACAATATTATGCATATTAATCTTCATTAATTAGTGTTGGATACAATGTTTAATTAAAATGTACATGGTAAGAGTTATCACAGTTTTTTATTTATTTTTTTTTTGTAGTTAATAGGAAAAAAAAAATACTAATTATAATAAAAACGATTAGGTAAAATTTGACATCAAAGATTAATTATTGTGTTTCGTTATGTTTGCTCACTAAAAAAATGTATGTTATGTTTCACATTCAAAATGCTTATACAAATGTATAATGTTAACTACTGAGCGTACATATCTCTAATATCTCTATTGAATGTATTCATTATTTACGATAATATAACATAGTGGTACTTACTATTTAAATGTTTCTTTATAAAAAATATTAGTTAAATTATTTTACTGCAGAAAAAATTAAATAGATATTAGCGATTCCCTGTGAAATTTAATGACAAATAATTATTTGATGGCTTCAAAAATACATTATGCAAATAATAATTGTTGTGTTTTAAAATATAATGTTAATTTATTAAAATATATGAATGCGTTTTATACCTTACACAACACATCTAATTGAGTAGTTTCAACCTAATTTAGTTGTTATCTAATGCTATGTTATAATTCAAATGATAACAATATTACTTTTTATCAGCTCGTGTTATTTTGATAAGATATTTGCTTTTTAATTTATGTTGATGAACTCGGCATAAGTTTGCCAATGAATTTCAAATTATGTTTTATTAAACTTCGGCAGGATTTATTTTATGCTTTAGTCACCATACGTTATTCTTCTTATATGTTTTAATATTCACTAAAGAATCACACCCAATTTTTTTTTTACTTGTATACTAGTAATGCTGGATAAACGACTTTTTTTCCAATTTGAATAAGTTTGGATTCCAAAAATACATAAGACCTAACAATATATTTTTACTTCATGAAACAAAATTGATTAATATTGACAACAGTTTTCATTTTAAAATTTTCTTTATTCTAGTGCACTTAAAAAATGAAAGAGGTAATGAAAAATTGTATTATTCACATGGCTTAACTCATAATTATAAATCTAATATTTGTCGACAAAAAAACGCTTCATGATGATTTAAATAATTCACAAAGTAAGTTTTGTATTTTCAGATGATATTAATTTAAATACCTAATACTATTTTTTAATACGTACCTACACAAAGTTTGTAATACATATTATAGAGATATAAGTAAATTGTTATAACATACAACAGAGTTGTTGGTCTTCTTCTGTTTATTTTTTTTTATAAATTTAACTATAATATCCTGAGAAACACTGTATCTATACTTTGTTAAAAATTAACTTATGTTGTATCTCTGAAAACATTATATGAGAAATTAGAAAACAAACTTCTATATTTTGTATTGGTCCAACAAAAATGTTCAATATCAATTTACTCTTATTGCCAAAAAGAACAAGACGGATAACAATGAGGTTTTGGCTTTTAGCCAAAATGCTTTAACCTGAGTTAAAATGGTTCTATAGAGCGTTTATCATGTTTGACAAGTTATATTTATTTTAAAGATATTACAATATTTTGATTTACGTATTCACTCGCCTGTACATTAAAGGAAGCACTTCGTCATTTCGCATTTTTTCATATTTTTAATCGAATAGTTTTGAATTTTTATACATTTAACAATCGAATTCAATGTTCATAAAACTATGGTCTGATTCACATAAATTAATAATAAATTATTTATTATTAATGTTTGGTTTTAAGAAAAACAGCTTTACGCTTTTACGGTGTTTAACGTTTTTATATATGTCCATAATTTACAGCAGACATCAAAAAGCGCTTGTGCAATATTAAAATCTCCTAACGTCACGTTATCTACCCACTAATGTCACGTTTAAATAGTAAGCTGATGCACTACTCAATATTTGAAATAGTGACAAGCAGTGGAGTATAAAGCTGTTGTATGGAGGTGGCATATCAGCGAACGGTTTCAGACGTGTCGACGTTAGAAGGTGAAAAGAAAGAAAAAATAACCCCTCCGGTCACGTGTAAAACACCGTGGAAATATTAAATAGGACTTAGGAGCTGAGTATAAACTGCGGGCCGGGGACGACAAGGATTTAATAATAATATCAAATCTCATTTTACGAAACTAATAAACGGAGAATACGCCGCAACACAGCGGCCATCGTCATTTTCGTCGGCCGACGCCAAGGAGAATTTCTTTTAATTTTTGCTCTGTGTTTTTCTCAAGTTTGATCACGTACAAACGTCCGTCTAGTTCCTCCCTCCCACCACTAAAAATCATCCCCTCTAAGTCGTCACCATCCCGCCTTCAACAACACGCCACCGCGTACTACACGATCGCGCAGCACGCTCTAACCCTAACAAATCACTGGACGTTTGTCCTCTTTTTTTCCAACGGACTTACATAACACGGACGACGACTCTCTTACCCTCTTCCTTCCCTGATACCACACCCTTCTACAGGGGTAAAACGCCGCTTATTACGCTCGGTCTTTTGCGTTTGTTTTTGTGTGCACAACACACTGCTGCGTACGAAAAATTACCAACGATAATAGAATTTTTCTTTGATTTTCATTCGACCACCACGTCTACCGCCACGCCATCGCCACCACCGATATGCACCAAACGAAAACAGTTATCCGACAAATTTCGATTGATTGGGTGCCGGCGAAGCGTGTTTTCCAAACCGGTGTTTCCGATTCGCGCTCTCGTTGGCAGCCAGCAAAATTCCGATATCTTTTTTTCCCTCTCTCTCTCTCTCTCCTCCGGCTACACACTTTATTATATTTAACACGTATATATAAAATATGCCACTAGACGTTACCGTGAAATACACAACAACAATAAAATATATTGTATTGTCGATGTGTGTCGGTTTACTGGTGAAAACGTTGATGTCTGAACGTTTGCAGAATTGTCACATTGTTATGCATATTTCACGAATTGATAAAATCTTATGCTAACCGTGTACGAATACCTATACGTTTAGGTTAGTTACGGTTAGGTAGTGTCAAATGTAAAATATATAATGTATTGTGTATGAATTCTCGTGCATTCTCGGTTTGATTTTTTTACATGTTTTATTACTATTATTATAATTATTATGCAAATTATCGTGTTTTTTATTCATTACGCGTGCAACCCAACTATTTATTTATAAATTGTCCGCTTTATATTATAATATAGTATACGTAATACACGTTTCGGTTAGCTATCGATCCTTGGTGAATCGTATAAAACATTGGAGATTATAATACGCTGAACCCGTGACTCTGTATGTATAGGTACTCAAAACGGAATGAGGATTAATAATTTTACAATAATAATAATATATCACTCATCATGATTCACACAAGTTTACATAACTATAAGTTAGTGCAATACAATCATTTCGCGTCTTTTCATTGGAACAAACAGTATGACGAAGTGAATATTATTTGTATTATATATATACCAGTTCAAATTATTTCTATTGAACTAATACATTGTCATAACCATTCAAATTAAATTAAATCATAGTAATAAAATTATACTTTGCACTTTGGAATCACAGCCTATATTGATAGGAAAGGAAGCTTAATTTACCAGGTGTTTTTTTTAATAACTTTAAGTGTTTATCGTTAAATTTATGTTCACATTTAATTTTAAGACTTAATATGATGTTTGGCTCAGTATCATAATATTCAAATCTACCTCTATGCTCTATCATTTACATTTCAACACACCCACACACACCCACACCCACACACACACACACACACACACACACACACACACACACACACACACACACACACACACACACACACACACACACACACACACACACACACACACACACACACACACACACACACACACACAAATGAATGTATATAAATGTATTTAGTGGTGGGTAACGAGCACCTAAGCTACTCTTAAAATGTTTTCGATAGTCATAATACGCTATCTGTTTATTACAATTTTTTATAATTACCATTCGTGAATTTTAACCATTGTATTGTTGTTGTTGTATGTGGCATGTGCCAAAGTGATAATAGATAAATATTAATTCTTTTAGCTAAAAATTTTAACCATTGTATTGTTGTTTATTATATGATTTGAAAACTGTAAATGATAATAATATTCAAATTTATTTATTGTTATAAATTATGTTGTACTATTTGGCTTCTATCCTGTAAATAAATAAATAAATAAATATAATACGATATAACTGTGCTCACATTTAAAAATTAAAAAAATAAGCTAATATACATATAGACAGATATAGTATACATTTTGACCTCTGTAAATATTATATCAAACATTGTTAAGCCCCTAAAATCTTCAAGTCAGGTCAGTTATTATATAGAAAGATTCTGTTATTGTTAATAGGTATGTATAAAATAAAAAAAAAATACAAAAAAAAATTTAAGAAAAATGGAGAAAACAAATAAATCTTCTATTTGGGGTTGTCCATTTGGGAAAATTGAATTGAATCAGTAAAAACTAAAATCACTAAAATCATTATCTATAAAAATAACAGCATAAAGATAAAACACGATTAATGATAACGAGAAAAATAGCAACCGTATTCTTTTTAACATTGTTTAATAATTACTTAAAATGATGTAAAAAAAAAAAAAAAAAATGTTTTTAAAACATAAATACTTTTAGAGGTAATGTATATTTTCTGTTGAAATAATTCTGTATACTATATATTGTAGACTTTTTATTACGTATTTATGTAAATATTTCTATGCACATTATACTTGTCTCGTATGTATATTACAAGTTTTTTTAAATCGATAGACATTTATTGATTATTATAGTTATTCTATAATACTATCACGTACAAATTATTAGTTATAATATTTTTCATTGGTGGGACATATCAATGAAACAGAATGGGAACCTCATGTATTGAAGTACATTAGGTGCCTATGTTTTAAAATGAATAAAATAAGACACATAATAAACATATGGAAATGTTGTTTCTTAAGTTCCTATAACATTTATATATTTCATTTCACGCAAAAATTTTTTATAAATAATATTAAACAAATTCTTGAAGAGGATTTTAAAATTAAGTATCGATTACACATATTTTTTTTATCGTTGGTACATTCTTATAAAGAATAATCTCTTCTTGAAGACTTATTACGTTAATTTAATATTTGTCTGTCATTATCCAAAGCTTCAATATTCAAGTTTGAGGAAGATTTCAGGAAGTAAATTAGGATACAGTTACTGGTTATAGATATTGGAGAATAATTACGGAATACGTGAATATTTAAGAAATAAAAATTTTGGACATACCAATTTCAGTAAATTAAAATAAATTATAATCTTATATAGAAACTTGAGTTTTTCATCAAGCATTATATTGGTCACATTGGCACATTTTTTTCGGATTTAATATGATTTCATTTTTTCCAAGTCAAAATTCATATCAATTTAACAAAATGTTACTCACAATTTTATTAGCATATTATGTTCATATTTTGATTCTATTGGTCATCCAAATTCCAAATTTATCATCACAATTTCTATATAGCTACTTCTATGGTTTGTTTCCTTTTATATTCCTAAATACCCAAACATTATTGTGATTTTTAATTCAGAATAATGTGTATTTTTTTTTTTTCATTGACCATCAATTTAAAAAAAATATTAAAGAACATATTTTTATTATATTATACGATTATAAGTTGTAAATTATACAGTAAAATATTTAATACAATAAATAACCATTGTCACAGTTAATATTTTACTTGTGAATATCTATTAATTACTTGCCATAATAATTACCAAGTTACTATTTAACAATGTAAACCTACCGCAGGCTAATTACCTTGTTGTTGAAACCTTATTATCAAAAAAAAAAAAATAATAATAACTAAGTTCTTAAATTATTTGGTTAAGTATAAAGTTTTATATGTATGCTATATAATAATATAATATCTATTTTTATTTTATATTCTAAAAAACTCGAAGAGGTCTGAAAATTTTTGATTATAAAACCTAAGCTGTTGACAAAACTAAAATTGGTTTACGTGATTCGATTTTAATTCTAAAAAAAATATTTGGATTAAAAATACTAAAGTAATAATCTATAAATTGTGTAATTTACTCTACAAATCAGTACGATTTGTTATTTAAAGAATTTAATTAATTTTTTTTTTTAACAAAAACTTAATTTTAAACAATTTACATACATTTATGTTTCATTATTATATAAACTTAAGTATTTTAATAATAATGTATAATGCTTAGTTTCATTTTGTACCAAAAAGGAATTTTTACATTTGATAGAGTGTATTATAATGTTTCAGTTTAACTATCTAATTGTACTGTCATCATATGGCATAGCGAACCATATGGCGTGGAACTAAAATTAACTAACAATATAATACAATCCAATATAGAACATTCCATGCACTTTAATAATTATTGTGTTCTTGTTATTACATAATAACATAAAATTAAAATTGCGTTCAGAGCTGAGATTTGAATATTTAATTTAATAAAACGTGTATAAGCTTATACAATTGTTCAAAAATATGATTTCACAAATGATTTCTTCACATTAGTAAATATATAATAAAAAGGATTAAATAAATTTATGATTTTTTAAACCTATTTTTGAGGAATTTATTTTAATTTTGTATTTCAAAATTCTGTATTTCCACGGGTTTTTTATTGACTAAAGTATTTTTATTCGCGTCTACATAATGTATATTTTAATTTCACTAAGTATTTTTTATTTCTATTACACTTGTATACTTACGAATTCCTGTATTTTTGTGGTTGCTCGAATTATTTAAAAACAAAATTATTATAATAATACCGCTTTCAAAATTAATATTTTAATGTTATTGTTACAGCTAAAACGTATATATTCAGTTAATTTTAATTAAATATTTGTTATTTTACGGATCACCTATAATATTAGCGATGATTATTTTATAGTTTTCGTATAAAGCTATAAACTATCTAAATAAATTTTCATTCTAAAACTTAAGTGTTTCAACTCTGCGATTGATGTGTTGCCTGAATGTTGGAAAACTATTGAATTCACAAAATCAATAACAGCTAGTAAAAGTCAAATCATATACTATAAAAAAATATCAGCATACGAATATATACAAATAAGAACAATCTGTCATTCTAGGAAATAAATCCTAAATTATTAATATATTTTGCCGTAGAAGTATTTATCGAACCGTTTTTAGCTGCGTAATTTCAATTTTCCTTTCTTCTGGAGGTATAATAATTTAGGTTAGTACTTATATATATATAACAAGTTAATTTTGTGTATATTATGTTTAGAAACTGGGAATGCATAACATACGTACAGTTTACAACAATAATTGTAATATATCTATAAATGTGTAACTACATTTTTTGTGTATCATTCAATAAAAAAAAAATATACATATATTAATAATAAAAAAAAAAGGAATTAGTATGTATAATATAGTATTTAAGTAATTTATTTACCGAATCAGTAGGTACATTTTGAAAATAAGCGATATTCAACGCTCAGTACACAATATATTTTTTGATGACAATGATATTTTCAACCAAATTTTAATATTATGTAAATTACATAATTTAGTCCAATAATCCAAGAGATCATATCTTCTATATGCAGAAAATATACTAGTTATAGTATTTTTATTTTGTGATATTTATAAATTCTGTCAAATCTTAAATATAAATATGAGTATATGACCTATATCTTATGTTATAGTTTGAGAGAAAAGTATAATATGTTATCTATCTTATCTTTACGATAAAATCTTTGTTCTAAATAAGGTAAAAGTATATTGCTAATATGATTTATTAAATTTTTATTGACTAAAAAATAGACATTCTCAAAATAAGAATAAGAATTTTAAAATTCATTTATTGGAGTTGCAGTTTATTATTTATTTTTATGAAATTAACTTAAGAACTGTTATTATATATATTAAGTTTACTTAAATATATTCTAAATTTATATTATTTGTGGTATTTACTATTTAAACATTGATAAAACGTGTGATAATATATTATGATTTTAGACGGTTTGTTTTTTACCAAAAATAAAATAGTGGTAGTTAATTATATTATTAAGCATTAGTTTTTTGGAAACGCATATTCAGTTGAAACATTAATAATATATGCATTTTAAATGCCTTCATTAAGAATAAAATGTTGAAACTGATAAATAATGGATCTGAGTAGTATGTCTTATGTACTTTAATTAGAATTAGACATTAGACAACATTAGACAACATTAGAATTCTATTTAAAAAAAAAAAGTCAATGTATTATATATTATGTAAAAGATAATATTTAAAAATTATGTCTGATCAGTTTAATTTTTACTACTTGTATTCCAGATTCATCTTAGGTTAATTTCACCTCAATGGTTATAATTTTAACCAGAATGTATAGTGCCTAGGTAAATAATTGATACTACTACCTATGTAATTTATAATAATAATACACTATGTTCTATTGTTCTGATTACTCGTGTATATAGTACGACGTTCGAGTTTATATTTAACTATATTATATGCGTTGGATTATTTGATTTAAGATCGAGCATGTTAACGCTTGATGAATGCAAATTGCCGAATCCATAAAACTCTTCTCGTCTCGCGAATAGCGTCGATGGAATGACGCGTATCGTATGCGTTCAATAATCTGGGAGCGTGTCTTCGAGCAAAAATTAACAAAAAAAAAAAAAAAATAAAGAAACACGTATACGGCAACTACCTACCGAAACGTTATCGCGTTAACGAACTCGATGATATGCATAATCATATATAAATACAAACACTAACACACACATTTATGTATAGATGATATTAGAATAATAACAATAAAACGTGCCACTCGCGTGTACGTGTTTCCGCCGCTCTTCACTCATTCTCACTCGTCCTGGCCAAGTGCGCGTGAGTGTACACACACACACACACACACACACACACACGTGTAGGTGTATTGTTATTACGATACTCATGGAAGGTATATAATACGACATCGCCTACGGGGTAAAAGAGACACAGCTATAACCGAATCACGTGAAGTATCTCTCTCTCTCTCTCTCTCTTACACACAAACACACACACACACACACTCGTATCGAAGACGAGAGAGAATCAAGCCACTGTCGTCGTTGTTGAATTTCAAATATATACGACGGTGATAGGCCAACACCGTGCGCCACCGCCGACTTCGTTGATTTGCCAGCTAACGAGCAAACCGTCATGATAATAATATTCTTAACCCCTTTTGCGCCGACGATGCCAATTTGTAGGGGGCGCGTTACGGGGGGGGAGAGTTTTGGGGCCACGGGGGGGGGACGTTGAGTTAAACGATCCGTGCGCGCCCGGATTGACTGAGCGTCCCGAATTTAAATTTGATCCCTGCGCTCAGACCGCTCAGGACTGTCCGTGTGGTTAAATACGTGAGCCCACCCGTTCCGCCGTGCCCCGCACGATGAATAATCAACACCGTGTTGTGGTGTTTTATAATATCCTCATAGAAATATGACGGAGGGACAGCGGGAATCATATATCATTATTGTTATGCGTTACGTTTCGCAAACACGACCGTTCACGCCGTCGATTGACAGACTGTGGCGTGACGAGAATTTTACTCGTGTCACGCACGACTCGTACTTGATCTACTTGGAATATAACGGCGATCCGATCGGTATTCCATACGATTTCGTCGATGCTCAAAGATTAAACTTCTACGCTGTTTGACTCACCAACACTACCGGCTAAGTAAATTATAATAATTAAATATAGTGGTTATTATATTGCACTGTCCATGTATTAATGTTTTAATATTGTCCAGTGTTTATTGATTAAAAAAGTTCCGTATCATATAGATATATTCGTATACATATACTGGTTGTTTTCCTTCGTTATTAAATTGCAGTTTTCAAGTGATTTAGATATTAATATTGTTGTATTAAAACTTGCGTCGTTGTTCTTATATCTTATAAATATCAAGAAATGACGTTTACTTTGCCTATTAAAATATTTCACCAGAAGTTTCAAACAATACAAATACAAACTTTTAAATATAAATAATATGCTTATTTAATTATATGAAAATATAACATAAAATAATTTTATGAAAAAAATAGTTGGTTGGGGGGGGGGGGGGTAAAAATAGGGGCGATAAAATGTATTTTAATGATGAAACTGTTGACATTTTTTATATCCGGGAATGGCATATTAGTGTGTACGTGTGTTCATGGCGTTCATGTATCATTTTCGATTTTAAAAGTTTAATAATGTATTATTAAATGTTTGTATTTTCTGGTGGAATTCACAAAGCATAAACGTCCAATACTTTAACCGATTACTTCTATTTGTTTTGTATTTTGTGTGTGTGTGTGTATCATAGAACTGCAAAGGACATCATCGTTCCCCGCTTTAAAATTCTGGGACTGGACCAAAATAAATAAGCGAACCTACGATCTCACCGCTCGTGTGTGTGTGTGTCATTCCAGGCGTTCCACGGTGAGTGCATTCCTACAGATAATTTCGAAAGACTAACCTTGTGATAATGGTAGGAGTACGAATACGAGAGGGATGGAAAAATGCGTTTTAAAAATTTTTCGGTATACATATACGGTATAATAACCGTACATGACGTGCGCAGTTGGTTGCGGGGTATAAAAACGACAAAAAAAAAAAAAAAACAAAAGTCGATCCATTTCACGGCTCGAGCAAAAGCTTTAACGATAAAAAGACCATGGTTCCTCTCATTCTCTTTCTCTCTCTCTCACTCACACACACACACTCACGCACTCGTATAAGCGCACATTTTCTCGCGGTGGTGTATATAAGTAAAATTTATGGCTAAAAGATCTCCGGCGGCGGTGATATTATCTTTATAGTCCCTCGGTTCACGCGCGCTGTCCGTTGTTATTATATCAAAAGTTGGCAACATCCTCCCTGCCCGTCACCCCAGAAGAAACACCCCTAGCGCGAACACCGCGGCGCCCCCTTCGACACACCCCCTCGCAACCGACCACAGAGCCATAATAAACACCATCTCGCCGAAAATAACACCGGAGCATGAAACAACAGCAGCTATATAATATATACTGCAGTGTATATAGAAGTCAGCCAGCCACCGTTACCCTCAATAATTTCGCGTCTCTCGCTGTTCCACGGACCCCCGTCCTCGTGGATTTGTTTTCTGTTTCCTATGCGGGTTTTTTCCACTACTTTATTGAATTTTTTCTCCGCTGAAAATTTTCCCTTTCATTTCGCGCTGATGGACGTCTATACGGCACGCATAAGTGTGTTTTTCATTACCATCGCAACAGTGGTTGGAGGAGTGGAGAATTTTCCCCGTCATCCTAGCGGTTCTTGAATTTCAATTCCATTTGAAAATTTCGAACATAATTATGCACATTAACCGCCGCCTCCGCCCCTGTTTTATATTCATCGAGTGCACCGTCTGGTGAAACAGCCCCTCTAACCGACTTCCACTCCCCTCCCTACATCACCATCTTACGCTCTCTCAGCGGGGAACCGAAGACGTTATAATATTATACAGTAAGTTTAAGTGTGTATGTGCCCGTACACTCATAATACACAGTGCTATATAATATAGCCCATGTATATATAATATATATTAAGTGTAAACGTTGAGTTCAGTAGAAGCTAGAAGGAAAAAATAATACGCACTTAAAATAAATTGGAGGTAGATAAAAAATCCCATTATTTATCGTACCGACGACATAAATACGAAATATTCTGCCGATAGCGTATAGTATAGTTGTGGTATATGCGACCATATACCTGTAATATATTTTTTTCATTTTTACTTTAAAAGCAATGTCCGAACTATTATGGATTAAAAAGGTGCCCGACAAGGTGCTATAGATAACGATGCAAAAATTTGTATGCAATTAATGAGAAAACTTCACATTTTAATACACATATTTTTTTTTATGTCAAGAAGGAAACTGAAAATATTCTGAAATATTTAATCAAAAACTTTGTTTACTGGAACACAAAAACAGTGATTCATCTACTCTTGATTACAACATTACAATAGGTACAATCATTATCTAATTTTGCCTGTATTACTGTGAAGTTAGGTACCTATAGTACATTTTATTGTTTGTTTCAGCATTGTAACATGATAAAAAAGTACTAAGTAGTTTAGTATACAGTTAAATATCCAGCTATTAGAAAACTCTGGGTCACTAACATTGTTTCCACTATTTGGAAGAGTTAGCAATTCAGAGAGTTTAGAATTTTAGATTATTGAAAGTTTGAAATTTGTTTCAAAGAAAATGTTCATTAGTTGGATGTGTCCAGTGTCCACTATTCAAAGGTGTTCGTTTGGAGATGTTTCACTGAGCACCGATTTATCAAACGATTGAATAGTAATAAAAGTTCAAGAGCTTACTATAATAATAAAACTACAAGATTTTAACGAATATCTTGAAATAAATCTTGCAAAAATATGTAATATTAATGTACTAGAACATAGAAAAAAAAAAAATAAATGATTTGAATAGCTATAGACTATGTTTTATAATATTAAATGATCTTTACACCAGTTACAACTAAAAATGTATAAGCAGAAAATTTTAACAAATCATCAAATATTAAAAAAAATATGAAGACCATAATTTTTACATTTTTTTTTTCATAAACATTTTCACAAAAATAGTATACAGTATGAATATATATATATACTAAACATAGTATAAAGATGATTTAAAATATTATATATTGTGGGCCTTTAAAAAGGTAGCAACTTTTTTTAACAGTTTGTGATGTTTTTTACATGCAAATAAAAATTTTACGTCATGTAGTGAATTGTTGATACATTCAAATATATATTTGTATCAATCTATTCTGATTTATTATTCAGATAACTTCTTACCTCCATGAAAAATTTTATTAGTATTGTTTTACAAGTAGAATGAAAAAATAAATTATTTTTGGCACGATGTAACATGATATTATCTTTAACGTTTTTATTTCAGACACATTACACTTGTATTTCTTTTCAGTGGTACTAATAAAAGAATAGAAAAATCTATATAGTATATATTATATATTTGAGATCTTAATTTTCAATATACTTACATTTCTCTGTTCGTAACCTGCCTCTTAAGAACAGCAATATACCTTCTACGTGTGCAGTTTCTTAGAGTTTTATATTACTTGCGTCTATTTTTAAACCTATTTTTTAAACGTTTTGGATGAAAAATATTGGATTCGATAATATTACGTGTATAAATGAATATTAACTTAATCGAGACCAGCATTATATTGTGTATATGAAAGAAAATTAAAATTATTGAAGGTAAAAAAAAAAAAATAACAAGAGATAAAATCCGTTTTAAAAAGTGTATTTACATTTTATATTTTTACATAAATGTTTCATGGATATAATAATGGTATGTATAAATAACTATATATTTAAATATATTTATTTATTTAAAAGTATACATTTATTTTAAGGTGACAATATTACAAGTAGGTAGGTATCATAATATAACAAAAAAAAAAAAAAAAATGTAAGTAGTTTTCACATTTAAATAGATAACGTTGATTATAGTAAAAAGATAAATTGTATTTTTATTTATTTTTTTATGAATAATGTAAATTTAGAAACGTGTAAGCTAAAATTAAAATTAGAGTTAAGAATTGTAAAGTGTCGTAAACAACAAAATTTATGTACAGAAATCAACAATATTAAGGTGTTAAAAACAAATCTAAACGAGACACGTTTAAAAACTACTATGTTCCTATAGTTTACATTTATTATATTCATAGATGAAAAAATAAATGTATTATACTACACATTAAGTAATCACGTTTTGCAATGTACCGATATAGATACTGTTAATTTTAACTGAATTGAACTAAAATCTGAAAATAATAATTGCCAACATACTATAATTAAATTAACTATATCCCATGTAACATTATAAGTTATAAGTTATAGTATATAGTTGAATCGTAACATATTCCATGAATTTATTATAATATATTGTATTATTTCGACATTAATAAAATAATATTATGGTAACAAAAAATTTGGAATGTTATATAAAACTGTATAATAACACAGTACAAAATCAATTTATTTCGTTAGGAAGAAAACAAAAAAAAACATGAAACAATATTTTTATTGACCAAGTGTATATCAATTTTGAGTGATTGTTTAAACAATATGATACCTTAAGTCAACATTTTTTTATCGTAAATAGTTGGTCATAAACAATCAGTACGTATTAAATTACTTTATATGGAATCCAAATGTACCATAATATACTCAAATGCTATATTATTGTATAAACAATTTTAAACTAATTCTATTTTATAATACAATTGTTATAATTTTCGATATTTTTACAATATTTTATTTATAAATTGTCCACATATTTTATAAGGCTTATTTTATTATTAAACTTTTTGATTCTGTTAATTTTAATTGTAATGCACATGATATTACATATTTAATATATGTATATATCTAATAATGCAATATGATTTTCATCGATAAAACTTAATATCCATCGATTTAAGTTTCTAAAACTTATTATTCCTTAGCTGACATGGAAACATTTCAGACTATCTATAAAATATTTTAACATTGAGACAGAATCGAGACTCTCCAAGATATTATTGAAACGTCCAATACAGATATTGTACAAAAATCACTGGTAATGAAACTATAGGAACCTATTTTGTTTGCAAAGTCTGATAATTTTAAACATCGTCATTTTGTACACGTTTTAAAATGTCGGTTTATATTAAATGCAAAGGAATTGAATGGTAAACAGTAGAAATGTTTCCAATTACCTTCAGATAATAAAATTTATGAGTTTATAAGACGTCTCAACTATAAACGGAAAATAATTTATAAAACATTAAAAACTTTTATTCAATTTACATATGCGTTCAACATTATTTATGGATACAATCTGTATATTTTCTAGAGATTTAATTACACAAGCTTGACATTCATTGTTGTAGATTATAAAATATTTTTCAGATATTATTATATGAGAATATTTAAATTGATTCAAATACATCGTTACAATATATTTAAAACGTAAGTACACGTCTTTTTTTAAATGATTTATTGTAAATAGTTTATACTGTGTTATAATATTCCTTATATGATGGGTTGCATATTATTATATATAAATTAAAAAATTAAAATATTTATTTTTATTTTTCTAACTTTGGTAGGTATCAATAATATATTACTTACAATAAATCCAATGAAGGTGGGAAATTCGATTAAATACGTTTTATGAACAAAAAAAATTATTCGATGGCGCATTATATGAAATAATAAAATGCACGTGGACTAGTTTTGATTAGTAAGATAAGTATGCCTTATCTTTTTTTTTTATAATAGGTAACAACAATTAACTATGAATTAAATTACATATATTTATATTGGTTATATATTATTGAGTATAATATAATATAATATCTAATTGTACGGAACATCGATAAATAGTATTTACAAAAAATTAAAACGAAAACCAAGACATTTGTCATATTTGTTGACTTGTACTCACAGTACTCAAAAACCCTTAGCTTTTAGGAAGTCAAATTTGTTTATAATATGAAAGTATATAGGTAAATAGGGAAAGGTAAAAAAGCATTGGAGCTAATCAGCACCACGGTGTTTACTCATCGCAAAACATGTAAACATAATATGGTCAAAAAATAGGAAAATATGGAATTATTTTTAAAAACACTCGACTTACATCAAACACGTTTTTGTTTTATATGTTTCTCATGCGATGGTGTTAAAGGAAAAAAAAACTTTCAACCAAATTATTATTATTTAAAGGTTAATAAGATGGTGAGTCATCTTTTAACGGTCCCACACAAAGGCCTGAACTTTCAATAAAAAGTTTAAAGGTTTAAAAAGCTCTTTGAAAAAATAGCACGAACTCTCTAATTGATACCACGGATACCACGTTTGTGTACACGACTTCACTTTGAAGGCATTTTTGTGTTTGAAGTTCAGGCCATTATTATGCAGTGAAGTCCAAGACAACCAGGCGACAACAATGAAAAAAAATTCCATTTTATAAAAAAAATAAAAATAAAAATGGAAAAGTTTTTCATCCTAATTGCACATTATTGATTATAAATTTTATGTGTTTTATCTTTGGTTAGGTTAATCGAGGTTTTACTTAAATCTTCAACTTAATTATACACTTCGTAGTAATATATAGCAGATATGATCAATATTATGGCACAATGGTTGTTGATGGCAGCATCAGCACCTAAAAAAAGAAAATACCATACAAATGAAGTCATTTTCTACACAACATGGATACACCATTATATCTTTGTATAATATACAAATTGTATGCATATAAATTAATTATATTACCGTTTTTGTGTTACTAAAAAAAGTAATAATTTTTAAAGAAAATTAATTACCTATTAATCAAAATGTGTGTCTTAGATTATTATTTTATCCAATATAAAATCTAAATTAAGAAAAACTTGACGAAATTTTATATATATATTGGGATAAGTAAGGCATTTAGTTATTCCTTATCCTCAACTCATCTCAATATAATATGATAATTAAGTATAAAAATAATTTAACATTCTATAAAAGCCTGAAATGGAAAATGAATTAATGAATTATAATCAATTTACAGATATATTGTAATAAATATTATAAATCAATAAATGTTTAAAGAAAGTTCTTTTTATTTATTTAACAAGGACATAGTAAACTTGAATGGTTGAGTGTATCTATAAGAATTCATATGAAAATATTTATAAATATTTTTATAATAGCACAATTGTGCATTTAAATTTAATGTTCAAATAAAAATCATTTAAAACTATTTTAAAAGATAAATAGATTTTGTTTTATTATTTTGTATTATCACAATTAAAATTTTATTTTAAATTATAATATTATAATAACTTTTTCCAATAAATAAATAAAATGTTTATAGCACCAATCTTTTATAATTGAAATCAAACACATTTGACAGTAAATTAGATACTTTCAATTCCTAAATACAGACAAAATATTATTTTCTGCCACTCGAAATTGCTATTAGAGCAAGCTGACAATAATTAAACTAAAACATTTTAATTGAATTTGGTGTTTTACAAAGTAGATATGTTATGTGGCGTAGAAAATTTTTTAATTTTGTTTAAGTTTAATGATTGTATAAACTTTGGATTGAAACAAATTACCAAGTTTCCTAGACCAAGTATAGATCGAGTTAGTAGAGACAATAACTAATGATATTGGTTGCGATACATAACCACTCGTATTTCTAAAGCACTTATTTTAATTGCCATGATGCATATATATAATTATTGTGAAAACTACAAGGAATAATAACAACTATGAACTTTATTTAAATAAAATACATCAAAGAAAATCATTTAACACTCCTCCCAAGAGCATGGACTATGTATGTTTATAATTTAATATAATATGGATTGATAAGTACAACAAACTGACATTTTTTGTAAACATTTAATTTTAAATGTATAATGGTACAAACAAAATACGTATACATATAATTTATTCTATACACAATAATATAATATTTTTTAATGAATGAAATACAAAAGTATTTCGCGAAAATATATTAATTAAAAAGTATAATATTAAATATAATTGTTTCAAAAAATGATTCGCTGTTTGGAATTCGAAATCGAACTAAATTCATATTTTTTAAAATTTTTTTTTGAAACCACACAATTATTATAAACGTATAAACGTTTATCAATTTCAAGTATCAAAACCCGGTCTCTTTGACGAAATAATTACATGTATTGGATTAATGTGTGCAAATATTGTGACTGTGCATTAGTTAATATCAATTACTCGTAGTATTGCGTATAAATAGAATTATGTATACGCTGAGAACTACGCGTCGATCAATGAAATGACTAATGAATGTTAGTAAATTATCGTTAAAAAAAAAAAAAGTCATGTTATCATAACTCCATAACTGCTCCATGGGTATTCTGGTTTTTTTTATTTTGTTTTTAAATTATGTTAAAAGTCATTCACTATTAAAAATGTATCAACTATAAATATACACAACCCCTGAATACATAGTTTTAAATTTTAACGTCATAATTAGGTTTAAAAATAAAGATAAATAATAAAGTTCAATTGTATCACAATAATTATTGAATAATCTCTCAACTGAACGAAATTAATACACAAATAGCGAAACCCTGAATTTAAAAAAAAAAAAAAAAAAAAAACTATACAATTCAAAGCATGTGTTATAGCTTAATAGCACACGGGTTTCGTATGGAAAAATAATATACATCTTGCAATACACACTTTCATATGTATCGTGACGGTTGAAAATATTATATCAACTGATTTCAGTAATTATATACGGATGATTTTAATAAAAAATCTAATGTATAAAATGGAAAACACATGGGAATTGTGCTTTGTCCAAATGCGTAAAACACCCAAAAAATTACGATATTATAAAAAAATGAATTGCTTGGTATATTTAATCATTAAAAAATACCATAAAAAAAATGTAATGTAGAAAATGAAAAAATGAATGGCCTTTGAGCTATGAAAAGCCGAAGTTATGATTTGATGAAAAACTAAAATATTTATAATATACTTTCGCTATTTGGATATTATTCAAAATTACACATGAAAACATTTCCCATTATAAATACCTGAATAATTTATGTACATTTTTATTTAACTGCAGTAGTAATTATACTAGCTTAGATTCTCATATTGTAGTGAATACTTTTAAATATAATGAGTATAATTGTTAGCTATTCCAAAACAATAAATGACTATTAATAAATGTGTACATTTTAGGGATGTCGTGTGTATTAGTATAAATTGCATATTATTATTTGATTAATGATTATAATATGTTTTGTTAAAGTTCATTAAATTTTTACAAAATTTACTTATTAATGTTACAAATAAGAATTATCAAAAATACTGTAAATAGTGCATATTAATATATATTTATATGAGCATTTTACAATGAACATATTCCATTCTTGCAGTAACAATAATGATTAAATATAATAATGAATATTAGTTACATATTTTTACAATATATGGTTAGTAATCGTTTAAAATAATCTTCACTGTCTATTGAAGTACCCTTCACATAATTCTAGAATTAATTTTATGTCACCGGTTGTCATTTGCGCATCGCTATTGTTAATTTTGACACTTTTAGTAAGACAGTTGCGCATCGTTCGATTTTTGTGTTATATATAATTTGCGAAATAGCCGTTTAAAAGGTCTTACATCATTTACGCATCAATATTATTTAACAATATAATTTAAAAAATAGGTGTATACCAAAAAGTGCTAGTATTGTTTTCAAATTTGATCGTAAAATTTATACATCAACTTTCAAGGTTATATTATGTTATATTAGGTTATATTTATGTGTCCGAAAAAAAACTGTTACGCCTCAATAAAAATTGATGAACATCGAAGATCGGTGTTAGAAATACGTGGAGAACATATTAAATAAATTTGTGAAAGCGAAATTGATTCGATTTAACAACAACTAACAAGAGTTAATATGCGTGCAATTATGCTCAGAGCAGGGAGTTATTAAAATTGTATTTAGATATTTTTTTATTCGAATAAAAAATTATTCATATAATATAATATACATAATATATAATTCACATAATTCACATAATTCTGTATATATGTATACTTACGGTCATTAAATTATTTAAAAAAATTACATTAAGATAGCACATTCGCCAAAACCTGAAAGGTTATATATATAATATCATATATCATCAATTGTAAATCGTATATAAATGTATACTATATTAAATATTATAAGATTAGGACATATTATATATTGCACTGTATGGAAAGAGGGGCGGAAAGCATGAGAAATATAACGATTATTTAACTTATTTTTATAATACAATATAGTCGTAATACGGATATACTATAGTGCAAACTTTTTTTAGATTAAAAACACTATAAAAAGAAAACCTACAAAAGAAATATCAATGAGGCCTAACAAAATTATACGGAAAGCAATATATATGACGCTGATCATGTAACGGCCAATGATATTACCAATTATAGACAAAATATTTATAGAAAACGTAGGGAAGTTTTACCAGTGTTGCCGAAATCCTATGATGAAGTTATTTCACAATTAATGTCTTCCCAAGAAACACTTGTAACTTCCAAAAAAGAAAAATTTCTTTTTATAAATAACAATAAAATTATGTTATTAACTTGCAAAACAAATTTGAAAACTTTATGTAAAAATTCCGAACACATTCTGACAGACGGGACCTTTAGATATTGTCAAAAATATTTTTATTAATTGTACACTATTCATATTTGTGGGGCGACAATGCAAAACGTACTATTTGCATTTTTGTCAAAATGGAGTTATACATTGAATTATATGTTTGAAATGGCGGCGGATCGATTGGCATCATCAGATTAGGTAAAAACGTACTATTTCCCATTCAATAACCGTTTTTAAAATAGTAAATTGAAGCAAAACGTACTATTTGCACAATATACATTTTTTCAAAACGAACTATTTACTGTTTGATGCAGAACGTACTATTTGCTATAGATTCCGTAATAAAAAGTAAAAAAAAATTTGTCAAAACGTGCTAATTACATCAATTTTTCCAAAACGTACTATTTCCATTCATAATGCAAAATGTACTATTTCCAATGTACACGGTATAGGACTAAAAATGTATTGATGCAAAACGTACTATTTACAAAAACGACTGTGTTTTAAAATTTGTTTTTATTGTTACATTTTATTAAATTATATAGATTTAATATATGATATACGTATTTTGTTTAACATATTATCTACGTGCTAACCTAAATTATAAAAAAAAAAAAATCGTTTATAACTTTGAAACATTAATTATTATGCGCGCCAAAACTTAGTGATAAGGTCTAATCAATGAAACTATTTCATTAATTCATTTATGATAACACATATTCTATTTTTAAAGTACCTTACTCTTGCAGCTTGCTATTTAGGTACTTAATGTTTTTTATAATTATTATAATTTATTATAATTTACCATGTCGAAAAGAATAAAATTGATGATGGACAAGGCGAAAAACAAGGTAGGTACATACATCTAGTAAAACAATATATATTATTGTACTATTTAAAAAATAACATGAAAGAACTTTTAATATTTTGTATACTACCAATTCTATAATACAATAATCAATAACTATTTTTTAATTTCTATAACTCATATCTTCAGGTAGTTGATGCTAAGAAGCTGCAGAGCATCAACATTCTTAATACTGCTAGAAATAAGGTAATGCTTACACCTATACAAATTGTTTTCTAACCTATTAGAAAACTACTATTTTATACTAACTTATTAATTTATTATATGTATATTTTGTCTAGAGTAGTAATAGTCATCTACATTTTTGTTCTAATGCAATTATAATAATTACTAATTATTATATTATAGATACCTATTTTAGTTGCCAATGATTCAAATCATGGACCACTGACAGTAAGTTCATTAAAAAAAAAAAGTTATGATTATGAATCACAACAAGCTGTATCTAATGACAAGATATGTGCACAATGGCTACAGGTATCAGATATTTGTATTTGTATTTTATAATAGTCACCTACTTTATTTAAATTAAATTAAAGTTTATAAATATAAGGTTTTAATTCAGTTAAAAGTTGTATCATTATTTTGTTTATATTCTTAGATATGGTAAACTATTTAAATACAACAGTGCTTTTATTGGATATAACACTAATTCATTATTATTTTAAGAATATATTTTTCTAAGCATATTATTTATACTATTTTTAAACAACCTATTTTTGAAAAGGAATATATTATTATACATTTTTTACAAATTAACAGTTAACACTAAAATTAAAGATTATGTAATGCACTTAATTACTGCATATTATATTATGTTGAGTTAATTTTTTTTATTTTAATTTATAATTTTCTTCATCACATGTAAGACTAAACTTTAAAATAATACTGATGGATGACGTACATTAAGAACTATATTTTGATTTAATTGTAGATAGGTACAAAATATTATTTTCCTAACAACACTAATGTTATCATTAACTTAATAAATAGGTACTTAATAGATATTACTTCTAAATAAAAACTTAATTATACTTCATAACTTAACTAGATGTATTCTATCATAATACAGTACCTATTAGTTGTTTTATTTTTAAAAATTTTCAATTATAAGAACATTGTCTAAATATATTTTACACAATTTTTACATTTTAAATATTTAAAACTTGATATTATATTATTCTTTTTTTTTACTTTTTTAAGTGTTCTTTAATCTTTTATTTACCTTGTTTTAGTTTTTATTAATTAAAAGTTATTAAAAAAGTGTTTTATTAAAATATATTATACCTAACTTGTATTCCTTTCACCTATATGGATGCTACCATCGGTTCCCTATATGTTATATATTTTCTTAATTTAAATAAACTTAATTGAATAAGTATAAGTAACTAGTAAGTGTAATATTATTACACTTAGTTGAGTCAAAGTATTTTAATTTCTTAACATATAATTATATTAAATTATATTTATTGTAAAATGTAATTTATGCAAATAGAACGTTTTGTAAAAATATTGGTCAAAACGTACTATTTTTGTTAATCAAAGCAAAACGTACCATTTGTTGTAAATAGTACGTTTTGATCCAATTCAAAATTTAAAAAGTTATATTTAAGTACAAAAAATACATTTTAAAATACTTTTACCTGCAGAAATTTATTTCATAGTTTTTTATCTATTTTTAAACATTTTCACAACATGTATATCTCAAATATTTAATGCACAGCAGAAAATGACCTTTCCTGAAAAATATGTACAACGCAAATAGTACGTTTTGCATTGTCGCCCCACATTTATGAAAACGATCTATATTTACCCTTAGTTTATTATTTTTTAACCGAAAAAACTACAACTGATTATATTGAAATGTGGCAATCTTTAACAAATACGTGTGAATCAATGAATTTTATATTCAACCCTAAAACAATCAGAGTAGATTTTGAAAGGAGTACACATTTGGCAATTATACACGTTTTCCGCTAGGTATGCGATATATACGGATGCAGATTTCATTTAGGGCAAGCTTGGTATAGGAAGCTCAATCAAGATTTTCCTTACCTTAGAAACGAATATAAAACTAATACCAAAATCGGTAAATGGATGAAATATTTCTTTGGTTTATCTTTCATTTCCCCTGAAGAAATTTCTGATGTGTTTTGTGAATTAATCGAAATTGCACCAAATAGCGATGTATTGAATTTTAGCGGTTATATATAAGACAATTATATTCAAGATAATTTTTTATTTCCTCTAGAGATGTGGGTAGAAAAATCATCAGATTTACCTAAAACTACAAATGGACCTGAGACATTTCATTTTCATTATAATGCACAATTTTACAGTACTCATCCTTCAATATGGAAAGTATGAAATTGTAGTCATTTTTATAAATTATAAATTATGAATTTAGTTAATTTAATAATTTTTTTTTATATATGTACTTAAGTAATAGAAACGTTGAAAAAGAAATACAGACAGTGACCTATGTTAAAATTAAAGATATTTCTATAGAAGTATTCATCATGTACAACGGGCACCAGAACGTCAAAAATTAGACTACTTTAATAAAATTGGCTTAAATATACTTCCGGTGAAATAAACAGGTTTCATTTTGTTAAAATAATGGGACATTATAATATACCCAGTATTGATTAATTATATTATTTATTTTAAAGCTTAATTTATTTGGATTATTTGGATTTATTTATTATATTATGATTTATGAAAATCATTATATTTTCAATTAAAAACTATTTTTTATACAATTCAATTTTTCAGCATGTTGATCCGCATTTGATGTATGATAATTTGGTGCAGGTAAAATGGGAAATGCGCAAACGATAATTAGCGTTGATGTGCAAATGATGTACGATATTTTGGTTCAGGTAAACAGACGATGCGCAAATGATATACGGCCTTTTATGTTATGCGAGAACATAATATTATAACGTGATTTTTATTCTTTATTATAATCGATGTTGGTATTTTTTTCATCCATTATGTTGTTTGGCCTTTTGAAATAAAATCTATTACCTACGCGCGCGATTACGAATTAATACAAACAAAACAATGGTATTTATTTACCAGCATTAAGAATGTGCCTCTCTTGCGATAATGTTTGATCGGGAACGAGTCGCAGCCGCACACTCAACTCGTCTGACTTGGCTTCAGCTCCAGCCACCTTTGCAGTACATTTTACGTACATAAGTTTTTTGTTCATGTCTACCCATTCCTTTTTGAGTGGAAACCGCAGTCCCAACGTGGAGTTGTAGAACGGGCCTTCAGATACTTCAGGAGTATAACGTTCGAGCAGGTAACTGTCCACCTGAAATGGCATACAATTTCGTTTTAATAATAACTATCGTATTTGAATAACATAACTAAAATATAATTATGCTTAAGTTGGACATATTATGTGAAAGTAATATGTTCCATTTGTAAGGAGTTTTATTGATAGTATATATATATATTAATTAAGCTAGTCGTTTTACGTTAAAATATATAATTACTCAACAAGATAAATGTACCCTTCATTATTATACGTATTTGGGGTTACTGCCTATTATAATGTTCTTATAAAATCAATTGATAGATTACAAGGAATTAATATCCATAAAAACATAATTGACAAAATAAATAGTAAGTAATGTATTGTAATATAATAATGAAATGACGATTGTGATGAATGCAAATATATTGACAGTTAGATAACTCAATTGATTTTTTGACTGGAAAATAATTGAATTTGAATTTAAAAAAAAAATGTTATTCATTGATGTCACAAATTCTTGAAATTATTTTTTTAACGTCTTGTACATAGTTACAAAAATACTAAATAAGATTATACTAATATTATACTACCATGTTGTTTGATATCGAGATAATGGTTTTGTCGTAAAAAACAAAACTATAATTTAAGTACAGAATTAAATACATTTTTATTATTTTTATTATTAGGTAATTAATTAATCCAGTGTCAACATAAGACCACTGTATGCTATTTTTAGTATGTTTTTTAACTGTAAGGGAGGTTACGATTAGTTTGGAACACGTGTGTGTGTGTGAGCATGGCAATGTATCTACCCATCTAGTAACTAGGGCAGAAGATGGTGCGTATACTCAACCAAGTTGTGTGAATGATGGCAGCAATCTCGTAGTGCGAATAGGACAAATGGACATAACCGTTTGGACGTGGCCATTTGGAAGTAAAATATAAAATATAAATAAAATAAATAATATTATAATAGATCATCATCAAAATATATTAAGAAAAATTCAAAAATACTAAAAATTAATAGTTCTGGACGTTCTGGTGTATTTATAAAGAAATTTATTGACGCGGATAAACTTGTTTTAAAAATTGTTCAAAGTTATGAGGCTAGAACTAAAATATAATTTTAACGCGAAATCGCTCAAAATATTTGTCTGAATTAAATTAGATATAATATAGTTAATATAAATAATATTTGTCATTCAACAACTTTTTAGATATTTTAAATAATTTTTTATGTTTTATATACATTTTTAGTTTTAACGTAATATATTAAATGTAATTAGTATAAATAACTTTTTTTGATATTGTATTTTAATTGTTGGCGTACTTATTTTTAATAAAAATGTATTTTTAATATATTTTTAATTTTAGTATTTTATATAATGAATAATTTGTACTTTTAAATATTGTATAATTTTTGACGTATAATAATAAATATAAATTGCTTATTAATTTTATTTACTGATGTATATATTATTTTTTTGACATCCAATTGTCCCCACATCCAAATGGCTATATTAATTCGTTCTAGATCGCTTGCAACGCTACTCCCAGAAATTTTAAAATTTTAATTTATAAGAAACATGAGTTTATATGTTCGAATATTGTGCATTATTATTATTATTATATGTATATATATATGTATGAATACGTAATAAGTTTATTTATTTTGGCAGGTCATATTATTATTATGGCATATAATATAATAATTTCATAAATTAATATGATTATTTTGGAACAAGTTTTACCTAGTAGTATTTAGAACTCGTCCATTAACGCACACGCGTGCACAATATAATAATAATATTTTATAATATTATAATATTATAACCTGATATAATATTATTATGTGCATTTCTCTAACGAACATAAACATTTTAAAATGGGCACCCGACGTCGTCCAATTAAAAATAACGTAATAACGGTGCGGGGGCACCCCCTTAGGTTTAGTTTTGTTACATGTTAACTGCATTACACCAAATTACAGTTCGGCGGATCGTAGCAGAGCACATAGGGCTACACGTTGGATTTTGGCATGGTACAATGTGTTTAAACGCGCGAGGACATGGCATTAAAGGTCGGCGTGGCGATAACAAAACTTTACCCACCTACCAACCCCTATACCAAGTTTGATGTTAATAATAATGTACGCACAATAACAACGATATACCTACTAGGTAAACCGTAAACGTATATTATTATCATGTTTACTTGTTATTTCTGAAATAAATCGATGTACACAACAAGATACCGATTGCGGATATTGAAATATTATTTTTATTATTATTATTTTTATTATATGTGAAATAGTGTTATTATTAGATAATAATTCGTTTGTAATTTTTTTTCCGCAATATTATTATAATATGGGTAATGGGTATGCATATGGTTTTACAGCACTTCTCATCTGACTGCGACTAGGCTCTTTCCACAACCTATTCATTCACTTCCACCAATAAAAATATTTTAATATCATTTGTTGAAAATAACCAAAATCCATACACGGATAATTTATTAACGATCGAACATTTTTAATTAATTGATGCGTTCTCAGAATCTAGCATGTACCGAACACATATTGATATTGTATTAAAAAATCAGTGATATAATATTTTATTAAAACCTATATATGAAACCTATATACATGCTGTGACATACCATGACGTGTACTTTCATGTTTAAAGCTTCGTGCACTTGAGATCATATTATACATATATTATTTTGTTTTTGTAAAGTGTAACTGCCAGTCAACAGTAATAATTATAATATAATAAAGTCTTTATACTTTCACGAACAGTATAGAAAAACTATCATTGCCTGGTGGCATTATGTGTACGGATTAATTTTAAATCAATCCAAGCAGATTATAAAGTGGAAAATTTAACAACAGCAGTAGCTGTATAGAGTTAAAAATTATAATATTGAAAAATAACTCTCAATAAAAACGGTTTCGAAAAAAAAAAGTAAAAATGTTTGTAGCGTAATAAGTTACAACCTAAGAAAATGCTCGTAGGTTTATTTTCCAAGTATTATTAATTATACGTTTTCGTAGATAGTCTAATAATAGTGATATCTCATTTGTATGCTAGGTATTCATTGTTTGTCTTGATGTAATATTTACCTATGTTTATTGTGTAGGTCTGAACTTTATAGGAACTTCAAATTATTGTCTAAAATATCCATCTAAATAGCGGAATGCTATCGTGATTATTGATAAAAAAATTTTTATGTTGTATTATTTCAAATATTTTGTATTTCACTTAAAACTTAAAACAACTATACACATATTAAAATTATTACTAATAAGTAACAAGTAACGTTATTATGTCTGAATAAAAACTAGTTTCATAAAATATAAATAATATAATTAAGTAAAATAAATGCAGAACCGTGATAAATAATATATGTTTTCATATTTAAAAAAATATGTAATTAGTTTTTGATAATAATCAAAAAACAAATAAAATAAATTATGTGATTTGCAGAAAAATTAATTTTAAATTAAACATTGGTTAATAAATCTTTAATAAAATGCCTAAATATGAAAATTATCTTTTTTTGTTTAAAATATGTTTTCAATTTTAATGCAAATGTTAAGTAACATTAATAAGAATACATTAATAAGCTATTGATTGATGGATATTTATGTAAACAGTTAAATATAGTTTCTATTTAAAATGTAATATAAATACATGTAAATAAAATATTTCCGAACATTTTTTATGAAAAAATGTACACACAGTGCATAATATAACAATATAATATATTTTATACGCATAAAAGATTGTATTTGGGGGGAAAAATATGAAATATTTACTATAAATTTTAACAAAATATATTTACCAGTAGTTAGATATAATATTATAATTATAAATGAAGTGCTTACGTTTATTTTGAAATAAAACTTTATGATTTAACTTAAGATGATTGAATTTATTATACTATTTAAAAACAGTTAATATTTTCAAAAATAATTTTGAAATGGATTCATTTAATTAAATTTAATATTGATATAATTTTATAAACTTATATTAAAAATGGCTTTAATTTTTTGAACAATTTGAAATTTAGGATACTTAAAATAATTTCTTTCAAAATAAAATTTGAAATATAAAGCATATTAGTAAAATATGAAATATCATCAGTTTCTCAGGGTATGAGTTAAGTTTAGTAAAAGTTTCCAAATAAAACTTACCAAAAATATTTTTTTTCTCCGAAAACACTTAATGTTTATTTTTTGTTTAAGGGAAATCAAATTGTTGGACACCTGTTTATGGTCCCGTGGGAATGGTTAAATGAACACACATTTTGAGGATCAAATTACATAGCTAGTAAATTACTAAAGAAAAAGTTTCGTATCGTTGCAGAGGCAGCCGTTGAAAGTTGCGGTTATTTTTCAAATTGTACACAAGGTCGAAAAAATAAAGAAATACAATAATAAAAGCAAGGAAATGCGAACTAAAATTATATTTAATGTCTGATAAACCGCTGCATGGCCGTTATAACGTTAAAACCGTATTCAATTATTTTGTTGAAAATGTTTAAGTATGCTAAATCGAAGTTCTAACGAGTAGATCGTGAGTTATTTAACTTATTGTATGAAAGATTATGACTGCCCTTGACTTAGTCAATTAACATTTTTTAATTTATACCAATCGTACCTATAATACATTTAAATTTAGTAGGTACCTATTAGATTGAATTAAATAAATATTAAACTTTTTTTTTTAAATCTTCACTTTTAAGTACTATTATCCTTAGTATTGAAACAGTGTGCGCAATACGTGCGCTTTCGTATATAACGTGTACACAGGTTTAAATAGTAATCACGTTAAAATATATTTATATATAATAATGAGAAAGACGAGTCTATACCGGCTGATTGGACCGTATGAGGTGGCCTGCGTGGGCAATTATCCCTTATCGTCGACCATACAGGCCCGTTGCTAATTACAATGTGTGATGAATATGTTATATGGGTTTGTATAGTGTGAATCGGATTTCGTCATTTTCGTGTCCGTTCAAGCAAGTACTACCGTTGAGATAAAGTGATGGCTTAGGGACGTATGTTGTAATAATATGGTTGGTTGGGAAGTGAGTGATAGGTCCAAAAACGGATGTTTTGTGGTTAGGAAACCCATTAGAAATGTGTGTTTGATGTGTATTTGACATGATGCTTCACTATTTAGTTTGTATAAAGTCACAAGGTTTACTTAAAAATTGTTCTAGAAACATGCGTTATTGGTGAACTTACACTTTTTTGCGTCTAGTTACGCCAAGTTTTTTGAACTATTTTGACCGTGACTGTCAACCTGTGTATTTTTTGTCACGTAACTGGTCGAATACATGTATGTCTTAGTGGTAATTTGTTTACATAATTTGTCATTATAAGATATACGTTTATTAACATGTAAGAAATTTGATTTAGATATTTTTACATTCACTAAAAAAATCAACTGCTTAACAATTAAAAGTAGGTTAGTCATAGTTTGAAAACAAACCTCTTATACAGTAAAAAAATCTAATATACATATAGTATATATAGTGTATATAGTATATATAGTAATATATATATATTACTAATAATTTACTTATTAGTTATTTGTACTAAAAATTCTAAAAATAATAATATTTGAATATAATTAGAATTTTAGGAAAATATAAGGATCAGCATTCATGGTGAATCACCCTATTTAGGTATATATAAATAAACTATAAGTAACAAGAACGTAAAAAAAAAATGTAGACAAAATAATATTATCATTGATATATTTTATCCATCCAATGTTTTTTTTAGTCTGGCATAAAAAAGACCCAATACTAGATGATATACTGAATATGATACGACTAAGCGTAGCAACGCTATTTATGGGTAAATTAAAATAAATAACTTTGATCGAACTGCAAGTTGCGTGCGAAGGTAATGAAAGTTTTTTTTGGTGAACAATAAATTATGAATCGAAGGTATATTTTTCTTATCCTGTATTATTTTCCCTCAAATGTTTACGAAAGAAAAAAAAACGTTTATCAAAAACTTCTATATTAAACCTGTCAAATGAAGTATAATTAAATACTGTTTTATTTAGACGGCCAAATTTACGTTTTACAACAGTACATATTCTCCATGAACCAAATTTTACTGAAACGAAATCATTACGTTTTAAATAAACATAACGGTATATACACAATCAATTATTGTTATTATTTTCACTCGGAATAAAGGTATGCTAATTAAAAATAATTAATAAACAAAGGTAAAAACTTTTGTCAATCTGCTTAGTTTAAATTGATTCATAAAAAATGTTTAATTTCTTACTTATTTTTTATATTACACTAACGAACAAAATAAAACGTTCATTGATCCAAAAACCATTGCGTTATATACTATTCATTTTTCGGTATAGCAATTAATAACGCCAGTACCTATAACGCAAACATAATTAATAATATTATATAAACTCGGAGTCGAAAAATAGCGAAAATGAACGTTTTCTAACAATACTGCATGTTTACATACATTTACGGTTCTGAAATGAAAATTTCGTTGTTAGCCGCGAGACATTCACACATTGAAAATGTTTATTATTAAAATATGTGCTCTCTCATTGGTTGTTTATACTTTTTGTACTTTAAATTACAATGTGAAATTGTATTAAACCAGGAGTTAAATTCTACCCAAATAGAATTTACTGCTACAGTCATAACGCCATCACACTTTTAATCAAATATATATATTTGTGTATTTTATTTTTGAAGTTAAGTGCAAAAAATATGACAAACGCATATTTTATATCACCATATCCATGATGAATTTCTAGTTGACAAGTTTTTGTTCCGTTACTGTTATTTTAATCTATATGATTTTCTACTAATATTATTAAAATTCATTGAGGATATTACATGATTATGATTTATACCTAACGTTTATAACATTAACTAACGATGGACTATTTTTTGCATTGTTAAATCATTATTTATTTATTACTTAACAGATGCAATTATTAGAAAAAATATATATAGGTATTTTCAAGAATATTATCTAATTCAAATATATGAAGAAAAAATAATAGATATAATTTCTTGAACGAAATTTTTATATCAATCAGCTTAATCATTATAATATTATTTGTTTGATCCAAAAAACAATATTAATGTATTAAAAGAAATTAAATATCTTAAAGGATCATATTTTATGTTTCACTGAAACTTGTTCAATAATAATGTATAACTACATATAAATAATATAAACAGGTCATGTTTGCACTGTACGTTTCTCGCGTATATTTCTCCTCTAAAAATTGTTAGTTTCTCAATGCTTTGTTTGATTTATTTTGAGGTTTATGTGTGGCTATGGGCTCGTTATAAATTATGAAACTACCACACAATTTTATGTTTACGTAAAATTATTTATATAATATAGTTAATAAAGAATTTCATATAGTAGCCATTTTATAATGTGTTAGTCCATAGTGTACTATATAGTTGACCGCTTTAATTTTTATAAATTATTGTTAAAAACAGAAAAAGAAGAAACGGTCGGAAATATTCGCTATGAACGTCTATGTTTGTTGAAAAAACATTATAACCGCGTTCCGAGACCACCTACTTTATTTTCAGTTTAAAGTCAACCACGCAGAAACACGTCCAATAGTGTTAATTTATACGTTTTTTTTTTCCTATGCATTTCATTACATCAGTCCATCAACGATTTTTAGTAAATGTATGTATTGGTTATTTTTGCGGCGTAGGATTAAAGAAAAAACACACTCCTCTCTACACCCATTCACTCTACCATGCTCAACACACACGCACGGCCTTTATATTTAATGGAAATGCCACAGTGTCTTCCAAATACATATACGTATTCACCTCTATTCACTACAATTCGAGTTCTATATGCCACACTAAGTTTTTACACACGGGTCATTCAATTTTATTGAGTTACTGATGGTGTATTACCTCTTCATTCTCCGCACCCACACATATATGTATACAAATAAACATGCACATGCATATAGGCATTTATGCATACATACACATATACTTTGTACGCTGCCATTTTGTCTTCCCATTCACTCTTTGATATTATTATTATTTTATTTTCATTATTATTATTATTATTATTAGGTACCATATTATCATTTGACTTTTATAATCATGGTCCCACTATAATGTGAAGTAACAACTGTCTAGCTTTTGAGAACATTTTCGTTTCCGATTTTACGTTTTTTTTTCTTTTACTCCCTCCGGGCATATATTTTTTTTTTTATTAATGCGTTATGTACTGTTATTATTACGTTGAAATATATTGACGGTTAAATTACGTTCGGCAGCGGAATGTTCTTAGTTTCTTACGCTAGTAAACTCGCTGTTCGGTTTATAATATTACACACATTCAGCAGCCTCATAATGGACAGGACCAACCGCAAAGTTTTCACGTCCCCTTTAAAACTTCCGGGACAATAATTACGTTAAGGACGTTCGCCGTCTTAATTGTCAGTGTTACAAGGTAATGTAATAAATTACAGTACGTGGATATTATCAAAGCGGAAGCACCAAATTTGAAATTGCACGGTTGATGTAATTTATCTGACTATTCGTCGATATTATTTTAGGGAAATACGGTAGTGAAATGGCGTTTGAAATTATTTTTACAACCATTGCACGTTACGGGACGGCGAACGACCTAGATGGAAACGAGAAAAACACTGGTTTATAGTATTGACGGCAATAACAATAATCTAATAGCGACATAAATTTTCAAAAATGGCAAAAATACAATATTGTATAGTATGTTGTTTAATATAAACTATGTCATCAATTGAAATCATATTAAAGTGTTATTTATTTATTTTTATATAAATATTGCATTATATAATTCAAATTTGCTTCGTGTTTGCGTGCGTGTGTATGCTATTTTTATTGGAAAACTTTTTGAAACATTTGTTATTATTTAAGTAAATGTATTTCTCAAAAAACATAAATATATTTCAGTATGAGATTTAGTAATCTCATAAAAATGCACCTAATCCTTTAACGGGGTAATAACATCGTTGTATAAACGTATATTATTCCTAAAAAAAAAAAAAAAAAAAAATCGCTTATGGACATTAAAGTATAACGCAGATACAATCTCATAGCAGTAATGCCGTACTGAAATTGTATCCGCCAACTATATGTAGTATAGAGGTAATACGTAATGAAATTCTTTCATCGAAGTAAAACTTAAATTAAATGTTTGTGGTAACACGATATCAGTGAAAGAAGTGTTTTGGAAATCACGGAAAAAGGACATTTTTTTTCGGTTTAATCAACCACACCCTGTAATAATTGATAAGGTTAGTCTTATAACAAAGGAAAATTATTGGGTATATGTCACGCAACTGAAGTCGGGAGCTTTATTTTCCTGGGCACTTTTATTATTAATTTACGTAAGTACTCACTTAAATCATTTAAGTTCATCGGGAAGTCATAATTAATAGTGCCGCATTAAATAATATATATAAGATATAACCATATATATACACCATCTCTTTTAGTCATACCGGTCACCGGTTGTTATTGTTGTTAATAGTTATATTTTATAGATACATTATAATACTTATATTATATACACGAGGTGATTTTATTTAAGATAAACCATTATTTTAAGGAGTATTAACACTTTTGTACCTAAATATTTACTTTAACATGACACAAAATTATCAAAAAATTATTTGTTTTATATTTAAACGTTTTCAAATTTTCTAATGAAAACATTTATTTTGAATTTACAATTCTTAAACATCATATTTTTCTGAGAATTTTAATATATGAAAATTATTTTATGAACAACTTGTTGATTAGTTAAAAATTATTATATTACACTGTATATGAATAAAGTTCAGTGGCCCAGAGGTACCCAATAAAATATTGGTCAGAGCTTTGTGGCCGTTTATCTAATTTCAATACCTACAACTAATAACTATTTAAATACTCGTTTGAAATAAGATTTGTATACAATGAAATTCTCAGAAAAAAATTTTGTTATAGAATATGATATTAAAAGCATTTCTTATATTAGGTAGGTATTGTTACTATATAATTTTTTCAAAAATGTTATAATTTAAAATGTTAAAAATATGTAACGAAATATTTTTTTCAATCAGATTAGAGTGTTAAACTTTAAATAAATCACCCTGTGTAATGTGTATAGTATGTTTTTGGCGAGTACTTGGTGTTTCAGCCGGTCCATCAAACCGTTCAGAATATAGTTGTACGGTCAGTGCGCTGTCGACGGATGCCGTCTAAAGCCCGGAAGTGGCACGGTTCTAGTATATATACATTTCCGATTGCACGGCCGGAAATGTGTATCTTATTCCCAAAGTCGGCTTTAAACACCACATCATGGCTGTGGTGTATGTAATCATACCGAGCGAAAATCTTAAGTTCACAACTCCAAAGTTTTCCACACAAACATCTGCTTCTTGGTTATTCGCAAACGCGCATTTACACACATCTGAGTAGCTCCGGATCGTAAACTGCAGTGGCGTACTTAATAGTGTTGTCCGGTGGCGGTGACAGAACAGCGTAGGGAAAAGCGAGTTTTTACGTTTCGCCGGGCTTTAACCAGTGCAGTCGGATTCGAACAAAAGATTCCACAGCCGTTTTTATCGGGGCTAATGGATCAGGCGGCACCAATTTCGATAATGTGTCCATGTGTATGTATATTGTATATTTTGTACAACGTTGGGCAGCGGCAGAGTGGTTCTTTTACTCAGTCTTGTGGGATCAACACTCCACCCTCAACCATCAATAACACCTCGCCGATCGCCTTCAACATTCTTACTGTTTGCAGACGTTTCAGACTCGTTTGGTCACGATAGGTTTTGAGAAATTGTGAAAATTTATTTTCGATTGCTTTCTTTTGTCACCACACCTTCGTCACCCCTATCACTTTTCCTCAACTCCATACGATGGTAAAGTTCGTCTTTATATATATATATATATATATATAATGTATGTATGTATGTATGTATGTATGTTTGTATACAACTATACCTATAGTTTGAACAACCCAGATATCTCTTTCATAATGCTTCTCACCATCAATCGACGACTGCAATCGTCTGTTTCGAAAATATAAGTTATTGCCTGTCGTATCACGCTGCAGGAGATGATAATATGATATCAAGGTGTGCGTGCAGTATGCATTTCACTATTTTCGATTACTTTTGTACAAGCTTCTTATGAAATAGGTTATCATATTTTTACCTATATCTTCGATTATTATATGGATGTTATTATGCATTTATTTTTATTTTATTTTATTGAAATATTATATGGGTTTAGATGCAATTATTAAATCAATTTAATAATACATAGCATTCTAAAATATTTTTAAACAATAATAATAATTAATATCATATTACATACAAAATACAATAAATAATATACATGGGTATACATTTATGTATGTACGTTATTGGAAATATATTTTTTAATTGGTACTTTTAAACAAAACAATGTAGATCTGTGTTATAATTATTAAAAAAGTCCATCATTATTATGTGACATGTGAGTAGCATAATTATTTGTTTGAGATTTTCAATAAATAGGTGATATGATCGGGTTGGGGGGGACTTTTAATGATAGACTGGTTAAGAATTTCGTACAGTCAATATAGACATTTAATTACTTATAAATAAAATATAAATCAAGTTTTATTTTGCCCTGTTCGAAGGATTCAAGATTTAAGTACCCATAAGTTAAGGGTAATAAAATATATGGAGTTCTGGATATATAAAACGTACAGCTAAAAACATAAGAAAATATTTTACACTTTCTCCAAAGCAGTAAGACATTAATCCAATTTTATACAGAATACAGATAATGAAACCATTTGGTACAATTATATAATATTTCTGTTAGTTGTAGATACTTAAATTGTTGTTTAAATACATGACAATTACAAATATTTTAATTACAGTCGCCGCTTATAGTGTTCACTGGTTATAAGAATCGACCGCTCATACTGATTATAGTGATCAAAAATGCTAGGAACAGAACAAACAGCCGTTATAAATGCATTTTTCGTCACATACAGTGTTCAGGTATTCGGTTACTGTGATCAGAAATATAAAATACAAATAAAATTTACAATCAATAATATCACCTCTTTTTGAGTACACGGAAAACAATTACGAATGACAATTATCTTAATCGTGAACTTTAATCGAGCTAATATTATATAAATGTAACCCACGTAATGAGCAATAATTCATAATATCGTACATTCGTACATGTTTGAAACCATTTTTATTCTCACGAGCACCGATGTTTTACACTTTATACGCTGTTTGTTTTCGTACGTCGTTCAGTGTACTGTATTTATAGTATAAAAAATAAAAATAATAATACTACATAAATATAATTTTAATATTTAAATGTTTTTAGGTTATTTTCTACCTGTTTTTTTGTTCACCACTTATCATGATTTTCAATTATAGTGATCAAAGTACTCTTGAATGAATATGATCACTATAAGCAGTGACCACTAAACTTTAAAGCAATTATTACAATGTATGTGTGTTTAATATTTTTATCAATAAACTCAAACCAATTTTTTTTTTCGCTACAAAATATACTGTTGATAATAAAATGTTGCAAATTACTGCAGCTTAGGGGTATTTTTTAAAACTATGGCTACAACCAAAACGTACTGTAAATAAGTTTATTGATTGATTCGCGTATTGCATATAATTAAAAATACATTCAAATTAATATCAATGTATAAATAAAAAGTAGGTAAGGTATTATGCTCCTTGAATGTTAAATGAGAAATTCAGATGTATAGTATTAATACTTAATAAAGTAATCTATTATTCTGATTGAATTAAGTTTGATTAAATATCCTTTGAAGATTTCTAGAATATCATAATATTTCATAATAACACAAAAACTACATTAAAAACAGTATTCAAGTATTATGCATAAATAAATCATTCTAAGAGAATCATACAATGTTTTATTAAAGTAAGTACTTATTATTTGGTTCAATGTTAATACGAATATGATATAACAAAACTTTAAGAACATTATACATTTTTTTAGACTTCACATTAGTGTACAATTAATATCATTATTAAAATTATAATACCATTCAATAACCTTTAGGTACTATGACCACATTTTTTTAAACGCATATACATATAGAAATAAACGAGTTGTGTCCAAACTGTTTTGTTACCAAGTTTTATACAAGTTGTGTACAGATAAAATTTAAATCGATATTTTACACAATATTAAAATGTTGTTGTTTTTTTAACTGAAATGAAAACATTTTTATAAATTCAAATTGAAAAATTTATCCACTACATTATTAACTTACGAATATTCACAGATATTTTCTGAATGAAAGTCAATTCTGCTCAATATTATTATCATGTAGAGATAAGGTGTGAGTATAGCTACCACGATTGCCGTTGTATATATGTACCCATATATATATATATATATATATATATATATATATATATATGTATGTATATAATATATATGTTACGGGTAAAGTATACAATTTGGGCATTTTATACAATGCCAAAGATTTTTATACATTGCCCGGACATTTTATAAGTATAATACCCTACGTATATTGGCCAATATATATAACGGACGAGATGATTTAATGAATAATGACATGTATTTATATTATTAGAAAATATAATAAGTTTTTTAAATTTTACTATCACTTTTTTTCGCATGTACTGCTTCCGTGACATTTTGATGTACATACAATATAACTTATAAATCGGTAAATATAGTTATAATATATTATGTCACGTACACGTGTATAACATGTGGAAAAGTGGACGTCCCCATTGTAAAAATACCATATGAACAAACAAATTAGTGACGTATAATAACTTTTAGATAATAATTTGACTTTATTTTAACTATGTTTTACGATTTATCATATTTCATTAAATCATCTCATCCATTATCTATATTGCCCAAGGGAGTTTACCAATTGCGCTTAAAATTACCTTTTAATATACCAATTGCGCTCTGTCTTTTTTGGGTCTATATACCAATTGCGCCTTGTCTTTTTTGAGTCGATAGACCAATTGCGCTCAGTTGTTTTCAGGTTTTAAAATATTATTCTACATTACACCAAGTATATAAAAATACTTTATAAAAATATGTATTGTAAATAGATTTTTTCAGTCAATACAACAAATTGGTGTACTAACCTAAAATTTAAGCGGCGCAATTGGTACACTGACCTAAAATACAAATATTGTTTTAGGCGCAACTGGTCCATGCCCTTGCCCAATATACGAAGGGCATTGTTTAAAATGTCCGGACAATGTATAAAATGCCGAAATTGTATACTTTGCCCGTAGCATATATATCGATTATTGGCCATCTACTATATTACGATAACAAATTCATCATATTATATAACTATTTTCGGTATTTACATTTTAATGTTCTTCCGAATTCGATTAAAAATATTAATACAAAATCATTCGAATAATTAATAGTTAGTCTTTAACTTATTTAATGTATAAATGTATAATTATGGTTTATGTCAATAACCTTAGTTGTTGCGGCTTTAATAAAAAAAAAATAAATAATTATGGTTTGAATTATCATGCTTTATTCCCTCCTCGTGTATAGGCAGATAATTCTATTCAATGCTATAACACATAACTTATAGTTTTAAGGTATTTCAATGGAAATTTAAACAATCCAAATATATTTCAATTTATTGAAGTGATAAAGAATTTATAATCTGATGTTTATATTGAAATTAGAAGTACTGGGCAAACATCAAAAACAACACGAGAATATTTTTTATTACTTAGTCTAAAATTAAATACATATTATATGAACGGACAAAAATACAAAATGGACCAATTTCAAGATTTAAATATTTTTCTTATGTGTAGGTAATCTTACAGAAATGATTTGTGAAGTTTTTATACTTCTTACTTAAAACCTAAAAAATCCAAAAAACTCAATTTGTCACAATTGGTTTGAAAATACCTTGGCAGATAATTGGTTGAACTTAAAAATGTCATTAAAGTATTGGTAAAACTTGTCAGTGTGCAGAAGGTTCACCTAATTTCATCAAACGTCAATAGTGTCAAATGTCTTATTTTTAATGATTTGCCAAAAAAAAAATAATATAAAAATAAGTTCTTAACATGTTATGGTTACATACAAAGCATTTTATTTTTTAGTACCTGATCTTTTAATGTTGTTAATTGTTTTTATGTAGATTTTTAACCTGTGACAAATTGTTAAATAATAAAAATAAAAATAATTGCATTGGGTCTTACAATTAATATTACTGTTTAAGTGGTATAATCATAATAGTTTGAATATTTATATAATTAAAAAGTCCAATTATATTCATGAAAATAAACTTTATTTCATTAATGTTAAATAATGCATTAATGGGGAATAACTGCGTTCTTTTGTTTACACACAACTTTTCAGAATTTAATAAGAATGCAGTCAAATGCACCAATGCATTTTGTTAGTTCAGTTATACTAAAACTCTGTGTTGAATTTTTCTCTTTCATTCAAAGTTACTAAAAACAAAATATTTCTTTAGTTTAAATTTGATATAATTTTTAAATAATTTTTGTTGAGCTTTAAATATTATTTAGATATTGAAAAATTATATGAATTTATTGTTTTGATTTATATAATTATATAAAATATTTTAAATAATATTATTTATGTGTTAATCAAAAAATATGATATAGTATTGATGTATTTAGTTGGATGAATGCATTCAATTATTTGATAAAAAATTATTTATAAAAATAGTAAGAAAATCTGTAACAGAATTGTCATTTGTTGTATTTGTTAATCCTCCATAAATAACTGTTGTACCCTTATACATTCCGTTAAGTTTATTAGCCTGTTATTCCATGTCCATAAATCTAAGTTGAGTAGGTATGTAACTATATGTTATCGGACAATATATGATTAAAGCGATGGATCGTGTCACCACCACAACCCTTTTGATAATGTTACACATGTCACGGAAATCACGTTGTTTATCATAAACATACACCAGGTCATTTTCAGGTTAGATTTATAGTGAAATACACAAACGATGTATGCGTATTATCGATTTTATCTTAAGGTATGGTATATAATATATATATACTATAAAGCTGTTTATGTACGAATAATTGGGTTAGAAACATAAAAAAATAAATAATATTAGATCCTCAACTGCATTTGACACTTTAAATAATTATATCTTATTTTTTATTAAAATATAATACATTTATGTTTTTACTTAATATCACGTGATTCATATAATATATGTGTTTTGATATTTTAAACGTGTAAAATAATATTTATTTATATAAATATATATTGTTCAATTTTACTCAATATAAAAATTCAATTAGTAAATGTCTATAAATAAATATTTAAAAAAAAAATGTGAATTGATACGAATCAAAATGATGTTTAAATCACTCCTATGTAAAAAAAAAAAAAAATAAATAAATATTAAAACCTCAAAAAAAAAACCTTATCAATTAGTAATCACATAATACTATGTATAATGAAACCATATAAAATAAATGATTCAAATTATTATTGTTATTGTTATTGTTATTATTGCTTATTATGATGTATCACTTTTGCCTAAACATTGCGCCGTCATATATTTTTAATACATTATTAATAAAATTAATTTTAATACATAATATTATAATGACTAAGTATAGATTATAATAAGTCAAATATAAATATTGAATAATTAGGTACAAAATTCATAAAAATTATTGATCCAAGTTATTTTTTTAAATTTAAATGCAATAAATGGTATTGTTTATTTTTCATCAAGATTACGAATTATTGTTGTATACAAGTTGAAATATTATAATGTCATTTTCCGTTTGAGTTTATAAGTCAGGATTGTTCTTTTGAATTTATAATTTTTTTTCAAATGGGCATCATTTTTTGTGTCTTTATTTGTTTGACACGTCAGTTTACCGGCACTGTAGGTGTCTTTTTTCACTTAATTTATAAATAATATTATTCATCCAAGGTCCACCATGTCTTGCAATCATTTTTAATTCTATAGTAATTATAAATTAAATTATATTACCATTATAATATCCTTTCAAAATATAATTTAATGCATAATTTCCGCTAGGAAAACATTTAATAACCATCATTTTAAGATTCATTTATTTTATTTTTTTTTTTTTAGGGAGGGCTTCGACAACTGAGGTCATTAGCCTGGGGAACTGTAGGGGGAGGTACTGTAGGTTTTTAACACGTGGGTTTTTGGCTGAATTTTGAATGGGCACCCGTAGGTTTCTGCCATGCCCGGTTGGGGGGCGTAGCCTCTCTTTCCAGACACCGCGAAATGCCCAAAGAGCGATGCCGTCCGTGACCGAGATTCGAACCGGCGACTGCATGCGTCGCTACCGAGGCCTTAGTCCACTCGGCCACTCCCCCCCCCCCCCCAATTCATTTATTTGTATGTCGACAAAAAGTATAACAACTCGTCTCCAATAATTCAATATAATGTTTTATAAATAACCATAAACGATGTACCTATTGCGTTTTTTTTTTTTAAAATACTATTGTCTATAGTAATGTACTTAATGGTTTATATCCCAACAGCTTATACTAAAAATTGAATAAATTGTCCTTTTTATTGTTTATAGATATTATTCAGCTATAATTATTGTTTGTTTTGTAAAATATCTAAACTGTAAACATTTAATTAATCGATTATAGTCTACAGGCATATTGTATTTTTATATTTTATTTCTAAGTTAAAAACTTAAGAATTTATTTCATCATATTCAAATAGCATTCTAATATATTAAATTATTATAATATGAATACAAAAAACTTAAAATTAAACCAATCAAAATAAATTACGTATTTCATTAGAAATAATTTTTTTTTTAATTTATTTATTTGATTGTGTCAATAAACCAAGTATTTTTACAATGTTTTACAATTTATAATAATTATAATTATAATTGATAGTGTAATTGTTTATTGAAAATAATGAATTCTAATACCATTACATGTCCTAATATATTGGTATAAAACAATTATATTATACAAAGATTTAAAATAAATTATTTATATATATATTCATATATCACAGTTAATAATTTTTTTTGAATATAATATGCTCGTACTCATAAATATTATTTGCAGTCTTCATAACATAGTGATTTAACGTATACGTGGTTTAGTATGCACATTTTTAATGAATGATACGTATTTATGCAATTTAGTTTACAGAATTGATTTCTTTTTTAAAAATCAAAAAAAAAAACAACGTTATTTTTTTCACTCGCCGTTCAAAGTGTAGTAACGTGCATACTATACGCAACATTAGTATGCGAGTAAAGTTTCAAGTAGTTATTAGAATCACATTTGTGATTTAACTGTTTGCCCTCGTATCGATTTTTCTGCTGGCAGCATGTGGTAATTAAAACACGACCGTCATAGAGGTGCGTGGAAATCCTATGTACAAAAGCTCTACTACACTCGTTAATAAAATTTACCATTCACCCGGCTGTCAGCTGTTGAGTGGTTAAGCCCTGGACGCTGTTATGTATCCCAAAATAACGCGATCACGAAATCAGGCAGTAATACGTACAGTGTTGGGATACGGGTTAAGTGTTCTAATAAAGATGTTCATTCATGAAATTCATGCAATGTGATGTATAATGTGCTATACTATATTGTATATCATCTATCCATATTTATAATATATTAAAATAGATGTGCATAATATAAACTTGTAGACTTGGATATTAATTATCCCATTTATATTACATTTTTCAAACATAATCCTTGAAACTTAGGATGTTATCACAGTTTCGTTTTCAATCCCCATAATTTGTCATACATTGGTTTTAGACGAATTTCAATTTTTCTAACAAAAAATGAATATTTTTATCAGAAAATCACCCCATATACTTACTGTCAACAAAAACGGAAAATAATTCACGATCTTTCATGCCAAATATCATAAGACTCCAAATGTCCAATGTAATCGATAAAAAAGGTAATTGCGCGTATTATCACGGCCTAGTGACGCACTCGTACTCACACATCTATTCACTCAAAATGTTTTTATACAATGATCGTTTTCAATATAACTACAAAAACAATGGGATCTGTTATACACATATGCGTAGTACACATATAAATACTATGGAATTAATTTTGTCGATCGGTGACATTTTTTATGCACATGAACTCATCATCCAGAATAATGTATGTAGAATATTATATTGAACATCACTTTTCGCCTAATCATTAAAATCCATACTAGTATTCACGTAAATTCTAGAAATATGAATACAAAATGATTTACAAACATTCGTAAATTTAATACATGAATATAATTACAACAACGTAAATTATAGACATGATACTGCATATTGCTTTCAATTAAATGATTATAAAATAAGATAATAATATTATGTAAGAAAAAAAATGTTTTACTTAAACACACTATAGAACTTTACCCGACACTTTTCTGTTTTTAATAATTTGATTATTGTCTGAGAAACTATCCCAAACGTTCTTACTAACACTTTTATTTTCTGTTTTATAATTCAATCATTCAATCATAATAAATTGACAGTAAACATGATGCAATACGAATGTAAAGAAAATAATAATACATAAATTACTTGTGACTCAATTTAAAACTATAAAGGTAAAACCTTTTATTATCATAAATTGGATTATAGACAATTTATTAATAATATTTTTCACAGTATAATACTTTATATTTCAATATAAAACTTATAGAAATGAAAACCTTTCAAAACTCCATAAAAATGCTTTTTAATACAATAACGGTGACAAAAATATATGAAAATAAAAACAAACTGTAAGCTTTAGAAAGTAAATGTGCGAATATTATTAACTTTCTCTATTAAAATATTTTTATTTTTATTTTTTTTTGTTCCATTAAAGTGCCCTTATTATTTTCAAAGTATTTTGATAGTTATTCAATTGTATATGTACCTGAATTATGAAATATTGTGAATGTCAATTCCTTCACGTCTTATTTATTAAAAATAAAATATATTTTATATAGTATTATATTTATATGTTTATTATAATTATAACTTTTTATTTTAATTTGTTAGAAGACAAAGTCAATTATAAACACTTGATTATATTTGCATATTTATTCACTTGGTCACTTTAAGAGCATAATAAATTTGGCGAAGTTTATATGGCTATATATCGTAGCGTATGAATTTGATGTTAATAAAATGATGAGCGATCACACTGTATTGTGAATCTCTGTTCTATCGTAGCATATAATTTGAATGGCCAAAGACCATATGTATTTATGGTATGAAACAAACAAAATTAAATTTTAATATGAGTGATTCTGCTACATTAAGTCACATATAAAATCCTGATACAGTATGAAATACATCTACACACTACATCAAATTATAATAAAAGGATGTTATACAAATATTTAAACATAATTTTATTCAGAAAATATAACATGTATATAGTAGCGCAAACAATAAAATGTTACATTTCAGAAAACTTAAATTAATAAGTTGTCCCCACGATCAAATAAAAATGATATTATTTTTCGTGTTAATAGGTAAAATATACCTACTTTTACTTGTACTACATAAAATCGAATTAAAATAATTATTAACAGCAAACATTTTAATAATAATTATATTATTACTTGACATATGTATATTATTATATTTATTAAATGCATTATTAATTCCTCATAACTGACTGCCAAAAAATCATTTATTATCAAATGAAAATACTATAAAATCTTAGCGTAAACTTTGTAAACATGTTTGAATAGCTTAAATAAATATTTTTGAAATATTATTGATTAAAAATAAATATTAACATGCGTAATGCTGTAAAAGTAATACGAAACAATTAAAATCTGATTTTAATTTAAAATACAATAATGTATTATTTTAAGTTAAAAACCAAAAAAATGCCTACAATTAATTGCTTAAAATTTGCTTTCAAGGTTTTGACAATTTCATTAAAATATTAATTCAAAAAAATGGATTCATAATATAATTTGTCAGTAATATATTTACAGTTATATAATATATTCACATGAGTGAAGATAAGTTTTAAATTTTGGCCTTCAGTTGGTTAAAGAAATGTTATGTAATATGTAGACCAAAATAAGGATTTTTGTTTTTGGCTCCTAATACTGATTCCTAGTTTTTTTTTTATCTTCATTCTTGATAAATATTTGGTTCTGATTTTTTTTTAGGAAAGCCCTTGATGTCATTTTTCATAAAATATTAGGTTCAAGATGTGAAAATTATTTTAAAAATGTCAATAAATTGTGAGTTCATAAAATCAGTTACTGAATTAGGATTTTTTTTTTAAATAAATATATTGCGTTTTGAAAGAAGAAAACTGAAACAACTGGAAAGAGCATTGAATAACAAATTAGAGCAATTAAACAGTAGCTTTTTAATTTGTGAGGTGTTATAGTACCGATATCAAAGGGTTAAGTGAAGATAATATGATTGGGTCGCTATTTTAAAAAATCATTTAGGATACCAACAAAAATATGACGCTGAATATACGAAAGAGCACAAAGTATTTATATATTATTTTTTGGTAATCTCATTTTTTATGTAGTTGATGATAATACATCCAAGAAGTGATTTTTTTATTGAAGTATACCTACATACCCAGAAAAAAATGATATCTCTCGTGGTGCAAATATAATTGTATATTTTAATTACTTATATTGTATTTGTTTTAGATCCCGAAAATGTAAGATTAACTCTCTCTAGCACATAATACCGAAAATGGGATGCGGCTAAGTGTGCTATTACAATTTATATTAGTGTAAGCACTCGTATATTAATTTGATGTTTTGATATTACAACATATATAATAATTTGAAACAACCGATTATGTGACAGTCGAATAATTAAAACGTTATTAAACGTGTTTAGTTACAGTTCTAAACACCCACACTTATATTTTATACAATCGTACAATCATACCATCCAAAACGTTTTTATCTTAAAAGCTGTAGTAAAAATGTATCTAGCAATTTTCTTGATCACATTTTTCCTGACACGTATTGTACCCCATAATAATAACAATTGCTGGATATTCACGCTCTCTCTCACACACATACACACACAACTTACGGTTGCATTTCGTTCAGTCATAATGGGATTTTTTTCCATATGGTACTTCTAAATCTTCATTTTTTTTTTTTATACATATAATCGAGTTAATGTTATTGTATCGACCATAAATTCGCGTGGAGCAAGAAAGATAGTTCGGTAGCCGTATAAAGTTTTATTGGGTTATATTATTATTATTCTAAAGGAACGCAATTGCGTTTGCTGCGATTTCATTCTGCTCATAAAAATTCAAGATCCTTTGTGTGTATATAAATAACGTATACTTATATATTTTCTAATATATGCATTTACCATACTTTCCATGAAAATATTTTTTTTTCAGATGATAATACTATCTACTATAAGCACCATCAGGCTTTAGTCTGTATATTAATTTGAAAGAAAAATATATATTTAAAGCATATTATACATGATATTATTTTTTGTTCAACATGGGTAGTTTTTCATGTTTTCATTTAATAGGAATTATTACGAAAATCTAGTGAGTAATGATGTTAGACTAGACATTGAATATAAAAAGCTAAAATATAGCTTGTTAAGGCCATACAATATTGAAGTAATTTTTTATTTATATTTCGAAATGTTCTTTATCACAAATATTCATTGTAGACTTAATTTTATTAGTTTTGTATTTGAAACGAACAAACGTAATTATATCGTATATCGAATAAAATCAATCTAACGTAATAATATATTTAAGGTCGACAATCTGATTTATTGATATATTTTGTTTGTAAACATAGTGAATAAATATTATAACACAGCAAGTTATCATTTTTTTACGAAAAAATATATATTCAAATAATAGTTAAAAGTGATAATCAGACTAATACATATGCCAAAGCATTATCAATGTTTTCAGTATGTTCTAGGTTACTGGCCATTTATAATGTATCAGTATTTAAATTTTTCGTTAGTATAATATTTCTCTATATACTACATTAGCTGTAATTCCTAATGTTCTTAAAATAACTAAAAACGTGGGTGTACTGACTATGTAGCATGCCACATACGATTGACCATGTGAAAAACAATCTTCTCTTATATCGATCCCTACAAATTTCAAGGTTTGCCCTTGTGATTTGTTTATTGTCATGGCAAAACATACTTTTTCAAGAAACTACATTCTCTTGAAATGGAAAGGATAATCTGATGGTATCGTTGGTATGCGAGGAATAAGAACTGATTCACCTTTTGCAGATCCAGTCATAATAATAGCTTCAATCAAATTCTTTTGTAGACTAATAATCCGTAGATGTGTCCCACTGCACAATTTTGGTGGACTAAGATTTCTCAGAAACATTATAGGACAACAAATTTTTAATATTAATAAATGTAGTGGAAATCCAGGAGGGTTGAGTGAATTGAGAAATTCAACTGGATAATTAACTGCATCATCTACTTCCAGTATTGAATTTACTGATCTGTATTCAATATTTTATTTTTTAAAAGAGTCCAATAATATTTTGTTTATGTCTCCTGCTGTATCATTTTTCATTTTATGTCAATATGGCTCTCTCACATAACCAGTCCATTAATTCATCATTGATATTTTGATTCTTGGATATATTTTGTGTGTGAGTTCCTTTATAATTTTTACTACAGTACCTAATCCGATTAGCAAAGTCATTTTTGAAATTAACGTGAAAAAATAACTGAATAACAAATAATATCTTATGTCCATATTATATTGCCAATGGGCAATGAGTAATGACAACCTCTAATCAATAATAATAATAATTTAATAATTTAAATAAATAATTATAATATTAATAATATTAGATATAACTTGTTAGATGGCGCCACTATTGTATACTTACAACCACTTAATTTTACCTATAGAAGTTGAATTTCCAAAAATCCTTTCTTAAAGCACGGTGAAATTATAATATTAATCCATCCTGTAAATTTTAAGCAGATCTGCCTTGTGGTTTGGGCTCTACGGTGATACCTCTGGAGAACAAATTCCCTTATACAGTGTCCCATAAGTCCCGTATCACCCTTAATATCTCCATGGGAAATCAATATATTTAAACGCGGGTTTTTTACAATACTAAGTATGGAAATTCTGATTGAATGGCATAACAATTAAATTTTTTTTTTTAAATTCAAAAATTCAAAAAATATTTTTTATGCATTTAAGAATTTAAAATTTGTAAAATAACCATTTTTTTAAACATATTTTTTAACAGTTCAAAAAAAAAAATATATATATAAAAATTGAATAAAAATTGACCAAGTTAGAACAAGTTATGTTTTTGAATAATTATAATCAAAATATTAATTGTTTCACATTTCAATAATAAAATATCTATTTCAGCATGACAATACTTTTACATAACTAATTAAAATTTTGATTTGAATAGAAATAAAAATATTCGTTTCTTATCGTTTGTTGAACAGCAAAACTCGTTTTTTTTAAGTATTGAACTCTGAGTTACAAATAATGGAGCTCACTTTGAACATTTATAAAAAAAAAATATGTAATACATAATTTTCGTTTTTATGGAAACATTTTTGTAACTTTTTTATTATTAAAAATATTATCTGAATTTTAATTTTAATCTTTCCTAAAAGCTCCACTAATAGTTAGATATTTACAGATTGACATAAAAAATCAGCGTTCCAATAGAGATTGATTAAATCTAGTAATTCGTGTATTGATAGGTAACAACTATTATTATAATTATTCAAAAACATAACTTGCTCTAACTTGGTCAATTTTTATTCAATTTATATATATATATTTTTTTTTTACTGTTTTAAAAAATATGTTTAGCAAAATGGTTATCTTACAAATTTTAAATTCTTATATGCATTAAAAATTTTTTTGGAATTTTTTAATTTGAAAATCAGAATTTCCATACTTAGTGTTTGGAAAAAAACCGCGTTTAAATATATTGATTTCTCATGGAGATATTAAGGGCGATACGGGACTTATGGGACATACTGTATATACAAAAGAAGAAGATTTTATTGTGATATTAATATGATTAAACGAACTGGTACACTAAACATAACAACATTTGTAACTTGGAAATTCATGAAAAAAATTGTTTACCACCTAAGCACGGTTAACTGCATTAATTTTAATGGAACAACCAGCGATCGATGTACTGATGAAATAAATTAAGGTGGAATTCGCTTAATGTTGTAAAACGAATATTTTAATTTGAATACGATTCAGTTTGTATATTTTGTGTATTATGATTAAAAAATAAAAAAGTTTAGGATATACAGTGTTCTCAGATCTAAATTAATTTTGTTTTATACAAAATGTATTAAATACACCACTGACGGTATTCAAATTTTGCTCGATATTCAGTTTACGCGCTTTATCATCGTTGTTTTCATATACATTTACATATACATATACATATTATATCACTGAAATTATGCTGGAAGTATAATATATTTATATATTCTAAAATAAATAGTAATATTATTATGTAAGTACTCGATAACCGGATGCAAATAGTAAACACTAACAAAAATAACTGCTTTGAGCGACTATACGTAATTTAATATCTTCGTGTCTACTAGTATTTTCTGATAAACACATCAAAATCTACAATAATATAATATTGTTTTTAATCAATTGAATAATTTATGTTTCTCTTCCATCAATTTGGGTATTTTAATAAAATTCTTATTTTCATATTTTAATGTCGTTTTCAGTAGAGTGTATAAGGCAATATACTGTGGTCTACCCATACTTTTACTTTTTGCGGTATAAATATAATATATTACCATGAAAAAAAAAATAGAATGGCTACTAAAAACATTTAGCGAATTTATTACAGCAAAAAAAAAAAAACAATATGTTGTATTTAAATCATAGAAGTTAATAATTGTAATATCATTATCCGGATGTTCAAAGGTTTTTTGAGGTCTGGAACTCGAAAATAGATAAATTATTCACTGATGAGTTCTTAAGTATCATGAATTATAAAATAAATTCTTATGACAGAGTTATAACAAAACTCGTAAGTTGAACCGTGGAAGAATACACGATACATTGTACACATAAGAGTCAGACATTTAGTGCTAATGATAGAACTATAGACTTAACTAAAACATGAATAAATATTTACATGAAAAAAAAAAAAAAAACGTTTGCAAATCCTTTGCATTACACACACTTAGAGTTTAGGACGTTCATGTATTCATGATAGTAGTTTTGGGACTGTCATGAGGGTGGGGAATTATAAGATACTTTCCAAAGGTAAGGTTATTATTATTTAAAAATACAAGTTTTTTGCGCATGATGTTTATTTCATATGTTAATAAGTCGTTTTCGATTAAGTCGTCACGTTATTTCTGACTGACTGAAACGTCCGTTTTTATCGTCAACATTTTTCATTGTATCTATATACTCCATGCCTATAAGTGGGGTATATTTAATAATCATTTTTCACACAAATTTTTGCGGTTTTATTACTAATTTAGGTGGCTATTTACAATGAGTTTTGGTGAACCATTATATATAATTAGGTTATTAGTTGATTTTATTTATGTAATTGTGCGGTAAAATCCTAAAGTCAACAAATTCTTATGTGAAACAAGAGTACCAACGCAGTATTTTTGAAAATGATACATTTAATATCATTAAAAATGTTATGGTCACATTCGTATTATTACGAAACCCAGGTAAATATTAATATGATAATCACTTTAATTATTTTAACACAAAAATGTAATTATCGATACTAATCCTAATCACGTCAATAAATCAAACGATTTGTTGTAATTTTGTAATAACCTCCCGTAAGAATGTTAAATCCTATAAACTGTTAACCGTTAAAATAAAAAAATAAAAATTTTATCGTTCTCAAAGTATAAGAACAATACGTATTTGTTAGTTTTGAATGGGGACTACCAAAGTGTGCATCGTTAAAATACGAAAGCGAAAATTACATAGAAGAAACGGTATAGTACACAATATAATAAGAATAATTTTTATATTGGCAGTCTTCTGTCTTGAAGTATTTTCTGCTTCAACAATATTAGAAGACGCTATGGGTCATGTCTCTTGTCTACTCAACCACAACATTTGGGTTCAAATCAAGTGCATACCTATGTATATACATATATATTCTATATAAATTATATTGATTGGATATAGGACCCAAGGGTGTTCGTCAGCGGTTCCATCGCGACTGCACTTGGCGACCGATATAATTAATTTCGGAGGGTTGAAGCGCGTCTGTACCGGAGACAGAAAGGCCAACTTCTTACGGGACACGACCGCTTTGAAAATAAATTCCCAAGCGCGCTTAAAGCGTGTTGATTTAGATGTACATTACGTATAGTGTGTTTCTCACGACGCGTTAAAATAACACAACGATATGGTGGCTTTAAGATAAAACTAAAAATACGTTTTCGCACGCACACTCACGCATGAATGCACATGCCCACTCACATACATATACTTTTGGTGTGTGTGTGCATACGGAAAATTCAACGTTCCTCGGGGCTGAAAGGTTTTCCGTGGGTAATTCGATGAGTATGACGAATGATACGCATACGTCGCTCGAAATACATTTATTTCCCTACAGTCATTTCCTATGGTAATTTTTTATACCGGTGTGATACATTTTCAGTTTTTCATTAAACGCGTTGAGATGGATCCGAAAGTCGTCGGGCTTCATTTTATATCTACACCTTATTCACATTCATGTATACCGTTTTTATATAAAAAAAAAAAAATAAAATAAAAATAAGCTATACCCATCTGTATAGTTAATTTTAAAATTGCGACAATACAAAAAACAAAAAAATCTGTAAATAGCACAATTATACTAAATAGTATACATTTCACACAACTAAACGTAACTGAAGCAACAGTAACTACATACGATATTTTATAATTTCAGTCTTTATTGCTATTACTTACGATCAAAAACATTTAAAATCAAATTCCACCATCAAATACAAATATCTAATAATGATATTTAATAGATCAGTTTTCATATTAAACTAAAATTAAATTAATATAATAAACTAGTTTAATGATATGGCAATAAAATAAATTGTTTGTACCAAAAAGTTTTAACTATATCGTTTTTTTTCTATAAACTAATCTATTAAAAAAAAAATAATAACTAATATTATTTAACTCATTAACTGTACTATTCTAAAAGATCAAACATTATTTAAATAATGAAATACAATTTAAGAGGAAAATATCCATGTGCCTCATATGCATCATATAAAACAATTAGAAATAAAACGAAAGAGATAATTTTAAAAATATAATTATTATTATAAATACATAACATCATGTTAAAGGTTATTTATATATTTATTAATAGAAATGTACTTAAGATTGTTTTACTGTTAACTTGATATACAAGTACAATGATTTTTTTCATTTTACTCTTTTGAGAAATATATAGATATACTATAATTATTATATTCAAACACAGATGGTTACAGTGTTGCACTGGTCAAAACAAAACCGCGAATTCAGGGCTCATAAAATTCAGTTCCATTTATCTCCCTCTATCTCTCATGGGTCACATACTATTTTGAGTAGAATTTGTCTTTATCCTTCGTCTCCGATAAATCACTAAGTTTAGGTTCCAAGTCAACTCCAGCTCTTAGTCACGAGGGAAGAGGGACTAAATAATTCTGAAATAAATCGTGGGTTAACCGATTTTCTCTTCGTGGAATTTTTTTTCTTTACTCTATTTTCAACGAATTGATATGCAAAGAGGCTTCCTTTTGTAAATAAGACCTTTTTAGCTTCAAAACGTATCCGACTGGCCGATATTAGAAACCTATGGCGTGAGAAGGGAAACTAGGAAACGAGATAAAACACTTTTTTGGTTATGCAAACCATTTTCGATTAATTCGTTTGTTTGACACATTTCCGGAGAGAACTTAACCATTAATAATTTATTCTTCAATTTCGTTCTTACGAAAAACAAAAGTTTATTTCAAATTATAATGATATGTGAAGTGTTCTGAGATAAAATAAATTGTAATTTCAGCTCACAATATTATTATCGTCATCATTCATGTTTCCTAAGAATCCACAATTTTTATTCGTCATAGAGTTACTTACTTTACATTTTAGGAAATAAAAATATCCTATAAAAAAATGTCGGCAAATCTTTTTAAGCAATAAATAAAAACAGTTTATGTATTGAACATAACAAATTTTAGGTTTAATTTTTGTTTCCACATTTTCAATTCTAAAATCATAGAATAATAATCAATGAAATCGATACGTTTATTACATAAGTGATAAAAACTATAAAGTATAAGAATAAAAAGGAAATAAGTTGCTTTTAAATATTTATAGGTACGTATTATATTTTAAAAGAATCTTAGTATAAAGTGGTTTTCAGAGTTTCTTGTGATACCTGTGAATTCTATCGACTCAATGATACAGATTCACACGAAAACAGATTCATATAAATTAAAGTTAAATATAATTCATAGACTTTCCATTTAGGATAAAGAAGAGAGAAGTTTCAACCATGAAACGTTGATTAAAATGGATTTCAAGTACAATTATTGCGAGACGACCAATATAGCAGTGCGCCTGGTATAGAGTTCGAAATCGGTATACGACTATGTGATTAAGCGATCCATAGTAAAAAAAATAAAAATAAAAAGCTCCGTAAACAACCGAGTGTGCCCATAAGTCGCTCAAACGTCGTAAAGGTATTTATACGGTCTCGAGAGAATTGGTCTCGAGTTGATACGAACATTTTGAAAACTATCGTTTGGTACATTTAGTACGAACAGACTTTCGAGTTTCGAGAAATGATTTACTAAGTTTAATATTCACGTAAATCGTAAACGACATCTCGAAATTAAGTGGCATGATTTTAGATAGTACTAGACCCATCGTTTTATTATAATCCAGGACAGTTTAATTTTCAAAAGCGAAGAAAATAATTGTTAAGTGACTGTTTGGTAATTTAATCAATCTTTCGGTATAGTTTTACGATTTGATCAAACATTACCAATAATAATAACATTTTAATGCAAATTGCTTCAGACTTTTTTTATCACAGTTATATTATATATTTCAACAATATTAAGAAAAATATATAATAAAATAAATGTATTTTTAGACTTAAAAACGAACTCATTTTTCACCTCATATTAAAATACATTACATTTTTAAAGAAAATTTACATTTTATCTTCTATTTATTTCAAAAACACTATAAAAATATGTGTAACGATACTATATTTTTTTTATTATACTCAATTTCAGACATTATTACACCCACCGTTTCAAATTATAAATTTAAAATTTAAATAAATCAAATACGTTGTACATTTATATTTTAATATTATTAAATCATATAATATTTTTTGAACTGTACCTAGTAATATTGTTATTGAATATATAAAACGGAACAACGACTATAAATTATTTTCGATAATCTTAACTGCATAATATGCCGACAACGTGAAAAATGTTATACATTACAAACTTTAAAATATAATATATGAATTTCGTTGTTTCATTTGAACGAAAATTCTATTATATTTTATTTATTTCTAACTTTTACTTGATTGCTTACAAAAAATAAAAATATAATTATACACGTTAAACTTTTTGGAAAAGAACTTGGAAAACATATTTATCAATATTTTATGGATATGTAATAACATCAATGGTTTTGTATTCGATCAAGAAACGTTTTTTACGTTACGATTTAAGAGAAAGTTCAAAGTTCACCTATTCATAGTCACGTGTCACGAGACGGAATTTTCTTTTTGCAGTTTTATTTTTCATTTATAGTAATTTACTATACAAAAAACTATATAACACGTTCTCGGGGGAAATTTGTGAAGATAACGAGTTGAAACTTTATATTTATTATTATTATCATTATTATTTTTTTTTTTTAAGTAACATAATTCTTGAGACATCGGTCGGCAGAAACAGTAGTAGTATCGACAGAACTACATCCCCTTGGTAGTGGTGGTGTTTCGGTGAATCGAATGTATGCAGCGTGGTTAAATCTATCCGTATATAAAAAAAGAGAGATTAGAGTTATAGAGGAAGATAGAAGAGAGAGATATAGAGAGAAGAACACGAACGAAGTAAAACGATTTTTCGATTTCATCGTTTTAGTAGTCCGTTTATCCGCCGGACATTTTTCAACCAGTTTACCGGTCCCCAACTCCCAAGTGACCGATTTATCTGGATGTCTTTTTAATACGTATAAAGATATATTATACGATCTAATACTGAGCATATGTGCCATAATATGGGTGTTCGACCTATGTATAGTAAATGGTTTTAGCGCGTGAGTAACCATCCGCGCGACAGATCTCACGCCCGTTTGCGAGAGTCCGTTTGTACTTTTGTAGTTGTTGTCGGAGCCACACCGTCGCCGACGCCACCGTCACGAGATGGGCTGGTGTAAAAGTTGTGCACTCGTTTTAAAAGCGCTTGATCGATGAACTTTTTCTATTATAAACGATGAACGGTCAGCAAAACATGTTTGGGGGTGGACGAGGTTGATGCACGCATGTGTGTGTGTGTGTGTGTGTGTGTCCAAACGAGTTTTAAACTGTTATTAAAACTCGCAGGGCACTTCCCAATGCGTTTTATTGAGCTTATAACGTGAAAACTTTCGGACGCACAACCGGAGAAAAGTAATCACCAGAGCATACATATACACTACGCTACAATTTTATACGTTTTTATTTCTTCTTCACGGGAGAAATAAATTATCTAAGACATTAACCGGTCCATCTGTCAGTGCCCGTCGGTTTTTTTTTCATGCTAAAGTATTATGCTAAAAACTACTTGTACTCACCTCCAAGTTGTTAATGAACCAAGTGACCTGTGCTAGGGGAAATGTCATTTTTGCTGTACAGTTGGCTTCCAAGAATTCACCTACTGAGTATAATGGCCGGAGTCCTTCTATCCTCGGACCATCATCAGGAAATGCTATATTTGAAACATAACAGATAAAAATTATTCCAACATGTCCCATCAGTAGGATTAATTGCTGCGATAAGAGTATATACGATAAAAATGTATTTTTTTGAACCTGACCTATTGTTATTCTGACAGCGAATTAATAATTCAAATATTTTCCCCAACAATACATTAGATCACTACTTCAATATTATATTTGTGTTTTTATGTTATGAATAACAATGATGGTGTGGCTTGGCTGCCTTGGCTGCCTTGGCTGCTAACAATCACGAAATGTGACTGGGAGTAAGTTACGCCAAAGCTACTAGCTCCCGGATGGGTGACCACCCGGGTTTGTAGTAGTTAAAAAACCTTGCCACACATACACGTGTTTGCTCTACCGTAACAATCGTAAAAACAACTTACCGAATCAAAAACCTTACCCCTACCACAGTCCATAACCCCTGCAACAGCTAATAGCCTTAGTCGCCGGGCTTAAGATCTTAGACCAATAATAATAATAAAAAAAAAAAAACAATGATGGATATTGACATTTATATTGGCAATAACAATTATTTTGAAAATTTACCTGCTGAAAAACTCGATATTGTTTTTTTATTTAGATTATGGCCATAACAATTTAAATATAAAATAGGTTTGTGATTTTATGAAAAATATATAATAGTGTAATTTTTCAATTCATAGATATTAGATAAAAAAAATTAAAATTAGATTTGTATAACGATTAATTATTATTTTTGTACTGTGTATATAATACTATTTACTATCCTTATTGTTCTACTTTTATAGATAACGAGTGCAATAAAGAACTGTCGAATAACGATACCCAATCGGAGTAAACATCATGTGAAAAATTACAACTTTATTTTTATTAATTAATGCATTTATTGAGATTGAAAACTTTAGTTGATGTGATGAAATAAAATAATTGGATACAAGTAACGTTGGCATTTAATGTATTATATTTCAACAAATAATCACAAATATTGAACGCCAATAGACTATGGATAAAATGTGATGCATTGACTGGAAGAATGGGACTGCATAGAATGGTTTCCTAACGTTCCGGTAACGATACCTTATCATAAATATCAGTAAAACCATGTAAATGGTTTAGTATTTACTATTTACACTATTGTCAGCACAAAGCTCAGAAGATAACCGTTGAAATATTTATGCTGAAACTTAATCTGAACATAATGTTAAGATAAATCACTCTTAAATACCTACTGGTTCAGAAAAAAAAAAAAAAAAAAAATTAAATAAAACTAACAAATTTAAAACCACAGAGATAATAATATATACTTATTTATATTTTAATACAATATACATAAGTAACATACATTACACGGGGAAACGTATATGTACAATGTACATTGATTTATTTTGGGATAGTTGTGACGTAAAGTGTAAGCTTTTTATTCAAAATTTGTATGCATTGAATTCATTTAATTCATATCACGAACAACTTTTGAAGTTTACTCAAGGGAAATATGAATTTCAGCATTCAATATTTAGTTCGTATTGTCTTTGAATATCAATTATGTAAATAAAAATAAAATTGTTATACCTAATATTATTTTATGTTATAATTTATTAGACAGTATATTAATATGAATATTTTTAGTTTTGGGAGAACAAACTGTTTGTACCGCTTAATTAAAAAATATATGTACATGAATATGGTGTTTAAATAATTTTAAAGTTATTTCTCACCGATGACTGACATATTGGCGTCTTCAACAACCGTTGGGAAATTTGGAGCATCCGTAGATACTTCACACTTGTAATTGCCGTTGCTCGTCCTGGTCAACGGATACAGAGTCACTTCACTAGCAGATGACTTACTCTCCTAGTGGATAATAACAACAATAATTAAAATCTAAATATCTACCCGAAAATGTGAATGCGATGAAGATTAAATTGTGTACTATAGTTTGAAAATAATTAATATTATCGTATGTAAATACAGTAATTATAGTTTTGAACACAATGAAATACTTGATATAGATACTTGATGTTACCAAAATATTATATTTATACATTAATGTCTTTATTATCACAATACACATAATATAGCTAAGTACATTTAGATGTTCTATAGTTCATTTAATAATAAAATCTGCAGTATCTATAGTTTTATGAAACACTAAAATAAATATATTTGTTTTAGGTTTTAGCTAACCTATAGTATAATATTGTAATAATTTTTAACTATAAGTGTAAGATTTAATAAAATAAACAATGCGTTAAAAATTAATTTTTTTTTTATAAAATACCTATTGAACAATTGTCTTTAATATTGTGTAATTTTGATTATTTTAAATCGCGATAGAAGAACATTAACATAATTAATGTCAAAGTATTCACTCTGTAAGAATCAAAAATAATATAAATCAAACATAAAACTAAAATTATACGGTATTACGACGTTGAATTGTTATGACGTTGTAAAACAACTGTGCTGGCGACGGCTACGACTACAGCGATGGTATAGGCGCTGTAAATTGCTCTACCTCGGGAGGGGATCTTAAGTCCCGCATATGAATACGAAATAAACTACGATATTGTACAACAGTGCCTCAGTGTCGTTTGTATATTCTATTGTTTATGTGAAGGGTAGGGTGTGGGGGAAATAGAGAATACATGGCGGACGGGTGTCCTTTATTTCGTTGGATTTTTATTCGGGCGTTCCGTGTAAAAACGGCTGCCTAGCCGATATAAAGTATGAGATACAAATTCACCGGGTTATGTGATAATGTTTTCGCGGTTCTTATGTAGGTCAATGAGTCGAAAACTTTCACCACAAATTTTCATGAAAATATATTATATACGTACATGATATTCGCTGCAGGATTACACGACGTTTCGTTGTTTCATCTCGGTGTTTAAGCGTCTCTACCTGCTCAACGCCACCGTCCCTATCTCTCGCGCTTACCTAACCTAACTTAACCACGTTCCATTCAGCGGCGTCGGCGGCGGGCGGTGACAAACTCTCCCATCCCCGTAGCCTAAGAAAGTTTTGGCCGTAATTTTTAAGCCGCCGCCACCCCACGCGGAGTACACGCGGCGTGCGATAAAATAATTTACCGCCCGAAAAGAAAAGAAATGAAATAACAAAAAAAAAAAAAAAAACTAAGAAGAAGACGAAAACCGACGAAAAACGGCAACTTGGTGACAAAATTGTGTACTCACGTCCACGTTTACGCCGTCCACGTCGAACACAAGCGTCTGTGGATTCAATCCAGGCGTGTATCGGAAGAATTCGTGATCGTCCTTGTACCATTTCACTGAGTACAGACTGTCACCGCCCGTGTCAAACTGGCAATAAAGCGTCACCGAACTCCTCAAGTCTGCCCACTGAGGTATGACTAATTTTGACAATATGAGACCACCTTTATTACTACCTGCGAAAACAAATAAGGGCATCGGGAAATTAAAATTAATAGTCTATAACGAAAATGAACAAATTACAAATTCGTTTTAACAATAATAATAATAATTATACTATTATTATAATAGAATATTAATAACTTTTTATCACAAAAGTTTCAGCTACAACTACTAGACGGCGTGACGACAACCTCGCTCTGGTTCAAAACTCGTACGATGTAAAAACTACGACATAGTCTAAAAGCTCAGTTCAATAGTTGCCCAATAGTACTCTGCCATTGTTACATTGTGAGTCACGTCTGGTAACGAGTATTTAATTTATACTTTTTGCACCATAGGTACACAAATTATATTATCATTGTACTTCGACGTTTTCTATAATATGGGTACATAATACACGATGGTCACTATGGAACGGGATCACGTGCAGTTACCACGTTCACAATCTCAAAAATTATCGGGCTAATGTTATTAATTTGACGATCATTGTTTTGTAAAGGGTCTTCAATTATTATTATTTGTTTATATAAAGTTAAATACAAGTTGATCGCTTTTTGGTTAATATTAAATTTATTGTCTGTATTTTACTCTTCCAGTAACCTTTTTTCTCGGAATTATTATTTTTTATTTTTTTTTATCAATGTTTCCATTTCAGAATACCAAATAGGCAATATATATAGTAATATAATTGTATGATATTTGTTTTTTTTAGTAAGTTACCACATTCTTCTCAACTTCAATTTTTTTAAACTATTACACTATGCTATGAAAAATCTAGAAACAGGTGGCTGTAAAATGTATCAATGGAAACTTGATATAGAATTGATTAAAAAATGTATTTAAAATCGAATATTTTAGTGACCACGTTAAAATTATATTTTCATACGTGTTGCTTACTTTATGAACATATTTAATCGTATTTTGTTATTATAGTTTCAGAATATTTTTAACTGAGTTATGGCCTGTGAATAATCCATTCTCTTATTAATTATTCATGACGAAGTGCTGAATTAAAGGATTACGTACAATATAGGCAAATCCTCTACAACCTTTTATCTTAAATTTAAGTTAAATATTTTATAGATTTTTATTTTTTGTTGATCATGTCACTAACAGTGGTACCTCTATACACAACATAATCGTAAGCTACATTAAAGCTTTAACGCTTTCCAGATTAAGCAATTTGAAATTATAAAAAAATCATCATAAAAGTAATAATATTAAATTTGTTATTCAATGGATATATTAAAATTATGATACAGTTAGAATTGTTTGCTCATATTTTAATTAGGTATTTATTAAACTAACCTATTAATTAAGAAATTTGTATTGCTAATGAAAACTCCAGAATTAATTATTCTCAAACAAATTTGTCAACATTTTTAATATGAAATTTATGATAACATTTATAAAATTTAAATTTAAAAATAAAATAAAATAATGATATATTTATTGGTAACACAACCCTATTTATTTAAATAATATAAAAAATGTCATACCTATTTAGTAACTTTATCCAACAAAACATTTTTGACAATTTTGTAATATCGATAAATCAATTAATTTACGATGATTAATAAACAATCGTTAATGTGAACACAACAAGACATAACAAATAGAAAAAATAAGTAGTATATCGACATTATGAAAACGCATAGATCAGCATAATATTGTCAAATTGATTCACTACCTTATAGGCATGCTGGAAACACGAACGTTACCAATATCTTGGATCTGAGTGAAAAGTGTACAAGAAGTCCAGGAGGGGGGGCGTTATATCTTTATTTATTTATTCACTATAATTTATTATCTATTAAGATCTTAGGGATATATTGTTATTTTAAATTATAACAACAATATCATGCAGAATGTAACTTAAATGTGGACGTTATTTTACGTCATCATTATTAACGAAATACTATAGTATTGAAAAAATAGTGCAAAATATATTATATAAGAATGCGAAGGAAGTTTTGCAAAAAAAAGAAAAAGAAATTAAAAATTATAATTCACGTAAAATAAATAATTTTTAATTTTTAATAAACAAATGAAAAGATAGTCGAAATTAGTGAAAATGTTCTTAAAATTCATCAATTAATATATGTGATACGCGCCACGCTTCAGAGTTATGTAGTTTACACTTCAAGTTGGTACGTTTTTTACTCAAAATTACTGCTCCACGTACACTAAAGAATTTAGAAACAACTTCTTTGTGTCCAAAATATTCAAATACTTGTTACTGTAATCTAAATAACTATGTACTATAAGTCATTTCAAAAACTTATACATCAGCACAAACTCATGAATTACAAATTAAAATTAATCTAAAAGCTCAAAGTACCTATCTGTAAGATTAAATTATATTTCTTTAAGAAAAAAAAATCCTGTTCTAAAAGTTTCTTACTTTAATATATTTCACAATTGCGTATACGATCCATTAATAATTTCAAATAATTTCAAATTAACCAAAACCCATTAAGATTGAATACAAAAGTTATATAGACAGTGAAAAGGATAAAGGATGTTTGATGCTTTAGGTGTATTATGATTTTGAAACAAGTTGTATTACGATCATAAGCAGAGAAAAGCACTATACTTTGTTATCCTTTCTGGTTAAAATTAATGAGAAACTAAATAAATTTAAGTCACATTATTGATTGGTTAAGATTAACAAATTATCATCATGTTCATTAACTTCAATGTACAATAAATACATTTATTTTTAATAATCGATATACATACCTATTCTGACTGATTTGATATAACATTCATGTATTATTACTGAGAATTCAGGTAAACATACTGGCCGATTTTACAGTGAACAATCAACGAAAAATGGAAAAACAACAATGGATATGGTAATTTTTACGTTTGCACTACCACGAAACTCTACTGGAAATTCCGACCATCCCACTATAAATCATTCTATCTAGATTCTAATTGAGAGGAACCTCGAATAGGAAATGATGTTGTTGGCCTTCTGCGTCGTCATTCCACCACTTCCGGTCTCACTAGCCGTAGTTTTCCGTCACTCGTACCGAACGAAATGCACACCACCCACCCACGTATACATATATGTAAATATTAATATTTTAGCTATAACTCTATGAGATGTTGAATTAAATATGCAATTATGCGTTAAACCTATTTGCGGCTGATTTTTGGAATACAATTCGTAAATTATTGCATTAAAATCGTGAATTTTCCGAATTGAACGTAATGCGTATTGTCGGTTTTTATTTCGTATACCTAGCGTTGAATGTCGCTTTGGGGTCGATGGCATTTTTAAAAATGCAAATAGTGTATCGTGTTTAAATTTAATCCACTTATGTATTTTTTAGAACATTGTCTGTAAGTGAAGTAGATTTGGATTTAAATAGTGGTAAAGTCAAATTAATATTACTCGGCGCCATGACATCGGGTCAGCAGCGTCAATAATGGAAATAATTGATTCAATGATACCGTCACGGTCGTTTCTATGCGTTTCAATGGTAGAGGGAACATTGTGCCCAATAAACTCCGTTAGCCTATTAAAAACGCTCAAGTGCACTTAAGTTACCCTTTGTAATTACGATGGAATAATGCGCGTCGTAGAAAAAAAGGACTATATTGAAATTCAAAGCACATACGAAATGTTTATTGCTCAAACGCGAGTATGTGGAAACCCGTGGGACACTACAATATACAATACTGTACACTTGGAGGAATGTTGGATGAGAAAGATAGAAAAAAACATTCCCTGTGTGACTCTCCGACCCCCGAACAACGATGTGTGCTCTGAGCTTCGTAAACAGCTGTGTAAGAAAAATCGACTAACTCTTTTTTTTTCGTCTTATTTTTGCTCTATACTGCATCGCTGCTATGACGATACAGTCTCGCCGATAAAACTAAATCAAAAAGATTATATCGACTTGGGAAAAATAAAAGTTTCATAAGGACCCTCGTGGGAACGTTATCCCGTTGTCCTGCGGTTGCAAAGGAACATTTCGGTGCCTTTCGCGTTATTATTCTTTGTCAGAGAAATCCTTTTACGTTTTATTGCCTTAACCACAGCAGGCTCTTACGCTACTTTTAAATGGATTGCAATCTTTTAAAATAAAACAATAAGTCATCGGAGGTGAACCAATTAAAGGTGAGATCGCTAAATTATTACTCGTTTATGGCTTATGGAGTTCGTCGTTTTTATACCAGATACCTTGTGATTTAAATTGTTAGTGACTTCCGCGACCGGTTCACTGATGATTATTTATACGATTTGAATTATTTTGTTACAAATGTGTGAATGCACATTTTGATCCCATGTTGAGACTCGATTTCTAAACGGTCAGCTGATGCCACAGGGTTTGATTGAATTAATAATAGTTTACAACGCCAGATTAGTTGGCACAAAAGCCAAGGACTGGAAGTGGGTGCATTTAAACTTTCGATGGCGAAAGAGTAGGTGTACGGGGTCGACTAACACCAATATATCCCATTAAACTTACTACTTTCTATAGTCAGGTCTGCAATTAGCTAGTTAAAACTGATGATCCAGCTGCTTCAGTATTAACTCAGCCACATTAATTACCGGCCAGGGCTCTAGCGCCTGACAATGAACGGATATATTATCAAAGCTTAATGGTTTCTAAAATTAGAAAGGACAGACAAACTTTGTCAGGTAAGTTTCAAGTTGGAAGTCAAAAGGGGACCTGCAAAACGAATGGTTTTGTTTGGCCTCACTAAGCTCGTATGCATATACATCGTACCAAATCATCGACAACTGTTGCTAGTAAGTCTCAGGTAATGTATATTACGTATTAATAGAACAGCTAAGGCCGATTGGAAACAATAGACTCAAGGGAATGGCTCATATAAATAATTAATACTATTGAATATACACTATCAAACATCTGACTTAACTACGGTAGTTTATTATTAGATTTATTGATCATAGCTTCTGAGATAAAAGTATAATATCATTATGTTAGGAATTTTATCTTCAATAAAATATTTTATTCTGCCAAGTGTAAAATAAAAATTGGTATCATAAACGTGTGTTTAAAATAGGTAGGTGAAGACTTATAATAATATATTTTCAAAATATTATGTAGAAATAATATTTTTTTGCTAATTGCAATTTATAATTTAATATAATTTAAATTTAAAGGTATTTTAATGAAAATGAATAGTTTTAAAAATTAATATTTTCTGACGCTGTTTCATAAAAACATTTGAAACAATTTATACAAATATCTTACAGATCGAAATATATATATATATATATATATACATACATATGTAGGTGCTGCGATAATTATTTGGAATATATTTTGATATTGATTTTTTTGATATCGACTAAGTAGTTATATTCAGATAAATGAAATTCTTAAATATTATATTACAATTAAATTATTGATATATATTATACAATTTCATCTCATTTATCTACCATAGATAATATGAGTTATAATTTTTAATAATATGTTCAGTAGCATTTGAAAAAAAATAAATAGTTTAATAAATTTCTCCTAAAAAAAAACATGTATTTTAGTTCAAAATTAATATAAATTTCGGAAGTTATTTAATAACTTATACATTAGGATAGTTAATTTAATCATATTTTATGTGGTTTTGGCACCTTTTGCTTATTATTATTCAGTTACTTATATTATATTTAATATTTTAACTAAATTAATTTGTTGATATTTTGATATTCAATAATTTATATTAAAATATAATTTATTATGTTAAGATTCATATTCGAGTGTAAAATTTAAAACACTCCATGATTATTTTATATAAACGTGTAGCTTAAATAATACATTGTTACTATTTAATGATTAGGTAATGGTTGGTTTTTATGTCATTATCTTAAGAATACGTAAGGTCTGAAACTTTTTTCCTTATCAAATAATTTTAGTTTAGGTGTAATGCGTAATAATATAGATGAGATATATTTTTCAAAATAGCCACAATTATTAGTACCTACATAAAAATTGCATTGCACATTGAAAAACGTATTTAATAAATACCACAAAAAAAAAAAAAAATAGAATATATTACTCAAAACACTTAAATTAATTGTGTTTTTTCGGAATTATATTGTAAACATTTTTTTGTACTTCAAATAAGAATTAAATAAACTTATTTTAATTTTAATAATACAAAAAATATGTTTATGCTCAACACAGTGGTAGTCTAAGCTTAGGTATATCAAAGAAAATATGAAATCCAATTATCACACATTTTTGTTCACTACATTACATTTTATAATACTTTTATACTTTTTAAGTACTTTTGAAATGCTCTCCCCCCAACTACATTTTAGTGTAAAGTTAATATTATTGGTTACAACCTGAATCTGCTATATTAAATTGTTAATTAATATTTCACTATTTGATTTTTATTGTTATTATTATTATTATTCGTTTAACTTACACAATCATTTTAATTTTAGCTTGCAAGTTTACTTTGTACATATTTTGGTTTATATTATATGTGTGGATTCTAACATACACTCATTAAACATAATACTTTTAAATGTATATACATAAATATAGCATATATATTTTTGTTTATTTTAAGCAGATTGAGTATAAAGTATTAATTTGAAGTGTGCTCATGTATTGAAGTTTAAATGAATTTAATAATATACAATTATAAGTTCATCACATTGTTACTAAATATTTCGGCATAAAAACATAAAACTAAAAGATAAACTTTGTTCTAGTCTACAAAGATTTTTATTGTAGCTGTTATGGAGGCTACGTCAACCTTTGTTTTATAATTACTAAAAAAAAATATTTATTTAATTTATTTGTTTAAATTAAACAGTTAACTGTATAATACCTCGTTTGTTTACACGACCATCACTTCAATAATTCAAAATCACAGCTGATCCAAAACGTGATTCTAGAGGAAATTTCTAACTTATTTATTCAACATTTTCAAGGCAATGTCTTGATAGTTATAAAAAATAAAATCGAATAATGTAAAACGAAAAGACAATAAGGAAAAATATTTAAAAAATGTAATATTAAATATACATTAATAGTTAGGTTTAATTTCGATGTTTAGTTATAACTATGGTTTCTATTGTTTGGAAGAATTATGTTCAGTTACAAAATACTTTAATTTTTTCCCTAAATTTGGCTTCATATTTTTTACAATGACTGAAAATTGATATTTATCCATTAAATAAATGTGATTTGATATTAGAATTGGTAGGGTTTGTATTTTATTAAAACAGTAAATCTACTAAAAGTGAAATTATTTAACTTTTATATTTCTTGTAAGATTATTTATATAACCGAAATTCCAGTAATAAATTACCTGCTTATAATTATCGTGAAGTCAAAAAAAAAAAAAAAATGATCAGTTAAATGTTTGGGTATACATTTTAACCAAATAGTCACTGGTGTATGAAGAGGGTTAATGAAAATGCTAGTAGAACCCTAAAGTGATATAACAGAAATTATTTTAACCTTAAACTGGTCGACTAAAAAGATAGACCTTTTAGTAAGTGCGCTATCAATATTCAACCATTGCAGGGATCACCGGATTTGCATATTATCTTTTTTCGAGTACAAAGATAAGCATTATTCGATACAAATTCGTTCACGGCGTCTATGGTAAAATGTAAATTTCTGACAAAGTTAATATAAAATTTCTAGAACTTTTATTGTGTGAAATACTGAAATGGGATAAGTGTTTTACATCAATTATTTATCCAGAAGTAGTATAACTTTTATCGTACGCTCAATTGAAGGCTTATGTAAAAAAAAAAAAATAAAACCCAATACCAAAAGGTTTACATTAAAAAAGTAAAAACAAGGATACCACAGCAAATACTTTATTTAAAAAAAAAAAAAAAACTGTTCAATATGAATGACTTTGCGGATCTTTAAGAAGTAAGTTATTAAAGTTAAACACGTACCTAATTATTTTTACCTACCATTAGAAATTTTAATTTACTGTGATAAGTTCTCGCTATCCTATTGATCATATGGACATTTCGCCATAATATCTGGCAGTTGTCTCTGACACGATTACAAAATTTAGCTAGAGTTTCGTGATACTATCGCTACAAGATTATTAGAATGTTCAATAAACATTTTAAGTATTCGTTTTGTGACCACACAGATCTACGAATTTTAAAAAAAAGAAATCTTTAGAAAAATTTGATCAATCGGGACATTTTTTTTATTTGCTCTCGCCACTAGTCCTCATCCATTATAGTTGTTCTCTCCACCCAACCGATGAAATGATATTTCACCAGTCAGCCAGGATCAAATCCACCCCTACACACACAAAAACAAACACACATACACACACCTCATTTCGTTGGCTTCCGTCGTCGTAGTAGGTGTACGACCGAACATACAGCCGAAATAATAAACGACGTCCGGTGACGTGTCGAGTATGAAAAGCGGTCAACCGCCACCACTGCCACCGTGCACCGGCGCGTTTAATCTGTGTGCAACCCAGGATTGATCGAGTGAGGTAAAACGTGCCACAGTTTTTACAACCCTTTTGTTTCCCAATTATAATAATGTTTTTTTTTTGCATATCTCTTTTTCGATATTTGCGTCAGATCATTAATATAATAATTATTATTATTATTATTATCGTCGTTATTATTACGATGACTTTGAGCGAGCTTTGAGTTACGATACATTTTGAAATTTTGAAATTTTAAAATTTTAAAATTGGGTATTCGCTGGATATGAAATCAGCCCCAACAAAAATTCATACTTATTTCTCGCCAATGCGTCAAAGTGTCTATACACAAATGTTCTGTATAATCAGTTATAGTTATATTATTCGCTGCAAAGCGAAAAATTCTCATTTAAATATAAGTCACTATAGATTACAGTTAGGTATTAACCTTGAAAAGTCCAAAAGGTTCAATAACGAGTATATTAACCTTTTTTTCCCCGTGTAATAACTTATATCATATTGATAGTGCCTTTATATTTTTGCTTAGTTAATTACATTTCATTGTACTATCTTAGTGAATATAATTTATGAAACTCAAATTTTGCACTCCAGAATAAGTATTTCATAAAAATCTATTTTTTTAAATTAAATTTAAGTTTATTTTATATGAAATAAAATAACAAATGTATCTTTGCTAATAAACAATGATTTTGAAAGTGTGAGATTTATAAATATATATATTACTATTAAATAACTATCTTAAAATAGTCAATATTAGCAATTAGCATAGAGTCAATAAAATTAATGAATAATGTTCATTGTATTTCAGAAACTAGTATCGGTGATCATCGCTAAATACATAAAATGGTGATCAGTTTATTTTTATTATTTTGAATTTATAACAATTAACAATATTATTAAAATAGGATTTCATAAATTATGTTCTATTATGCAATATTACATTTGAGATAAGTATTTTGTCGTTGGTTATATTTATAATAGATCATCAAAGGCAGTTATTTATTGAAACCATTATTTTATGAGTGGTTTTTCAAACAAATCAAAACTTTACTTTTATTGTTTTTATTCCTATTGGTGTTTCTTTAAACATTTTTTTTTAATTAAAAAAAAAAGTTTTTCAACATTTAAATGTAGTGGTTTTTTTGTTTTTATCTCATGTTTTTAATAACTTCAAAACTTTATCAAGATTTGTTACAAACAACTTAAAACTCAATTTTAAATTGTTCATATTAACGTTTGGTTAACTATTGGACTTCATTTATCGTCCACAATATTTTTTTAGCAAATTATTGGTAGGTATCTACTGCAGTTTACGTGCTTGATAGATTTACAACTTCTTAGTTTTCTAATGGTTTCTTAGGTATTGTATATAGATTAGTATTCCCAAATCAGTTAGCTTCATCTTGCAGCTATCGCGTACCGTTTTCTTATTCTTTGATACATTAATAATAACTGAAACCGAAACAGTATATCGAATATTTGAATTATTTTCATTGGTATCAAAATAGCGATATGTAGCATTTTGGACGACAGCCAATAACTAAAATCATTTGATTTATTGTAGTAAACATTTTAATCGTAAAAAAACTGTTGTTGGACTTGGACACATGATGAAGAAAGAAATAATGTTGCTCTGTTAGTATTTTGAGCATCAGAAAATTGATCATTTCCTCTAAACGCTTGATTAAGTGATGTGAAATGAAGAATTTTAAATCGTTTTAGTGTCGTCGATGTTAAAGTAAATCGATTTTAAATGAAAATAGAATCGTTTATAATGGGTAATAAAAATACACTAAATTGGTTTTTTTCTCCCATAGGTGAACATTTATTGTATGCCCATTATTTTATTTTATAATTAATTATTGACCCTTGATTTATAGATAAACGACGAGTAAGGGAAAAAAGCGTCACAAATCATTTAGGAAATTATCACGTGCGTCACAGAAATATATTAAAATTATGTCAACCCGTTGTTCCGTCCACACTATTGGCACGCACCAGGAACGAGAAATAAAGGGGGAAACAATATATTGGTTTCAAATCCAAAAGCAACGACAAATAATAATAATATTACCCTGGGGGTTACACGACAAAACGACGAGTCTCTATATGCTTGCTTACTCAATGATTAAATAACATTTTTCTGGAATGATAATGTTACTATTTTATTATGATTTTGAATTTCAGGGTGTTCAATTATTTTCGATTGAAACCGTAGAAGATGATTTCACCTTCCACTTCATTGGAATGCCATAAGAGTTAATTTGCAAACGAAAACTATTAGCGAACCGTATCAGCAAATGACAACGACCTTTTGTGAATGGTCAATAAAGAACGAATAATAAAATATAACCCACTGTACGGTGTTAAGTAAAATGGTTATTTCCTTTGAGCACTGTAATTTATCATGGAACCTATGATGGCGCATTTAACGTCAAATGGCAAATAATTTAGATGAAAATGATAACATGAAACAAAAAATATCGGCTGTGTGTGTTGTATATCGTATAATTGTGGTTAGAACTTTAAACTCCATAATATCATTCGGTTAATTACAGTTATTCTTTATGTATACAAAACTAGGATTTTTATTTTAGTTTACATATTTTTAGTTATTTATGTGAATTAAATAAGTGCCAAAAATTGTTTTTAAACAAACTTATCGTCAGCATCGAAAAATATTCTTCATAATTTTCTATTATAAATAACATAATTATAATTTATTATAATATAATGTTAAGTGTACCATTTAAAATGCAAAATATTCTTCATATTATAAGGTTGTGGATGTGGTCCATGATAAAACGATAACCATTAATGACCTAACGAGTAATTAATTACATTTTATTATTATTAAAATGTCAGCGGAAAATTAATTTTGTCGCGGTGAAATTTCGATATACGTTTAATATATAATATTACGCGTTTAAAGTGAACCAGGATGCATTAATGATTAATTCATTGTAATTTATACAGGACATATTGTAACAATTCGAAAATATATGTATAAAATATATCTAGTAAAATCTAAGCGATTAATGTTTAAAATTACTGATGGTATACAACACAATAATATGATGCGTATTTATCGTATTATATTTATAGTGAACACGATCGAACCATGCTTAGTTTCGATGACAAGCTGTTATGAAAGGCTTTGGAGAAATGTGACAGAAACCATTAAATATATTTACGTAAAATAGGTGTATACATAATGTGTTATATAAAATAATATTTCTGATTTTGACTGCATAAAAGTAAAATATCAAATATTTAATGTTTAAATGAATTATTTTCATTATACATTTTAATTTATAAAAGTACTCATAAAAATTACAAACAATCTAATTAAACGACATGTATACCTATAAAAACACAAAATACAGACTGTCAAATATGTAGCACATGCTTCTCACTGTTCTGCATTCTATAAAAAAGTATTGGAATATTTATTTTTATGTTTTCCTAATTTTTAGATTCTGAACGAAGTGATGAATGTATTGATTTTACAATGATGTGTGTGTTTTTTTTTTGTGTCTGTGTACAGCATAACTAGTCGAAATAATGCTTCGATTTCAAACTTTGGGGGTGGTTTCCGATGTAAAAATGAATATCCTTGGTGCATTATAGAGATCAAAAGTAAACAATTTCCAACAGTTTTCAAAAAAATCGATTTTTTTATATGGTTGTAATTCAAAAACTAATCATTGCAAATACTTGAAATTTTCACCAAATGTTTATGTTAGTGATATATATATACAGTTTAATTTTCAAAATTTTTTGACTTTTTTGAGTTATTTATAGACCTCTGAAATTTTCGATTTTTTTGAGAATTTTTTTTTGAAGTTGGTAAAAAAATGTTGGATGACCAAAAAACTTGAAAATGTAATACATGGTTCCTTATGAGTTGTTAGTATTGTAGCTAAAACAAATTAAAAATTGTTAGTCACAATTTTTTTTTTTATAATCGTTTATAATTCAAATTTTTACGAAATCTGTCAAAAACGCGAAAATTTGCAAGTAATTTTGAAGTTGAAAAATCATAAAATTGTTTGTGTTTATAACTTAAGATTAAAAATACAACACTAATTTTTCCATAAGTTTTCCGTCAAGTAGCTATAGAGAAAACTAGAAGCATCATTATAGGAAAAATATTAAGTGCGTTTGAATTTTAAATTTTTACGAAATAGCGTAACGATAACGATTTATCCTCAAACGATTTTAAATATGTGTTATTATTCAAAAAGTATAAGTCGTAGATCTATAAAAATTTTACCAGTGATTTAGATTGGCATTTTATTTACATGATTTAATTTTCAGAGTATTTTGACTTTTTTTGAGATATTCATAGACAACTGAAATTTAAAAATTTTTTTTTTGAAGTGTCGATAAAATTTTTTTGACCCTATCAAAATACTTGAAAATTGAATACAATGTTTCTAATAAGTTATCCTTATAGTGATTAAAAAATTATAAGAATACATAGGCACAATTTTTTTTTATAATTGTTTATAGTTCAAATTTTTATGAAATCTGTCGAAAACGCGAAAATTTTTAAGTAATTTTAAAGTTGAAAAATCATAAAGTTGTTTGTATTTATAACTTAGGATTAAAAATACAACACTAAGTTTTCCATAAGCTTTGCTTCAAATAGCTATAGAGAAAATTTGAAGCGTCATTATAGGAAAAATGTTTTGAGCGTTTGAGTTTTAATTTTTTTTGAAATCACGTAATGGTAATGATTTATCCTCAAACCTGGTATATGTATATCTATGATAATATAAGGCATTATGAATTATGATAACTACATGCAAGGTTTTTAGAAAAATTGATTAACCATGCCTTATTCAAAATGCGTCCTAATTGAAAAATAATATAATATTTGTTTCAAAATAGAATATATGACAATATTTACATATAATATATCCTAGACTGACAAATCATCTCCGTTCAGAATCGTTTTTCGTATACAATGATACTTATCATTGCATTAAATTCTAACCTACCCCAGTCAGAGGTCCACCTATCCACCTAATGTACAGCAGAGCGATATCCACTTTCCCGCTTTTTTTTTTTTTACTTTTTCAATGGAAAATCTGCATTATGAGAACCCCAAAACTAAAATAATGTAAGTAATTCAGTATGATTGAAATAATAATTGTGGCTGTAGTTGTGAGTTACGAGTGACAGAGGAGCAGCCGTAAAAAGTCTCCAACAATAATAATTACAGTATTATAGTGATGAGAATAATAATAATAATAACAACAGTAACAGTAACAACATAGATATTGCATTTGATTTGATAATCGTTTTTTTTTTTTCATGTCTCGTATTACAACATCTCACTATATATGCAGTTGTAAAACAGTGGCGAACGCGTCCATTATTGCAGCATCGCACGAGTGAATAGCTTTATGAACGTGACAACAACACGCCTATAGTTTTTATACGCCATTAAACTTTCGCTGCCCGACGGTAAAGCATACGATACCGCCACAGCGAAATTACGGTAGACAGGTATTTTCCGCACGGTATCGCGAGCTCGTTTAATTAATACCGTTGTATTAACTTTTCGCAGGGGTTATCAGGTAAATATTGTTGTTGTCCCTCGACACTATAAACACATTAACAGTTTGTCCGCTCGTCGGTTCACCAATGTTCCGTGATAATCCTAATCGATTCGATCTTTAAACGCCTCGCGTATTTAAATTGGTGAAAAAAAACTACTCGAGTGCTTAAAAAAAAAAAACCGGATTAAGAACCTCCGGTCTGCAGCCGTCAGTTACAGTCTTGTATTAGATTTCAGTTTCACGCACCGAATTTAACAAATTATTGACTGACCGAAGTGACATCAAACATCTATGATAGTGATAGAGTTACTGCAGAGGTATTGTTCTCGATACTTTTGTTTGTATGCATTTTGAGAGCTAGCCACACACGCTTTATAGGGTAAGTTTTTCGTTTCGAAAAAATGTATTAAATATTTTAAAAGATTAAAAATGTAAATACTGTGCACGAAAAATGATGCAATAGTAGGTAATAACGATTACAAAAATAATATTTTAATTTTTTTATACATTAAAAATATTGCATAACATGTGTATCACTTAAAAATGATTATAGATTTTTGTCATTTGGTATTTCCTGAGCTTACAATTTTTCGTTATTTCCTGAGGAAATCATAAAACATTGAGACAATTATAATACATCTAAAACTATAATGACATTATACGACTTTTGGTTAGCATCTTCCGGTATGCCAAAAACCATTCTTATTTGATTTATTATAATTTAATATTGTTTTTACCAAACGTTTTTTTTTTTATATGCACAAAAATTTTAAATAACAATTTGATGAATAAAAATAAAATTATGTTTGCTCTTTTTTTTCAATATTATAAAAATACAATTTTTAATCAAATCCCGGAAAATTAATACAGTTATACTTGGAGTTTTAGCAATATTTATATATTTGACTGTTAGTTCATTTTAATGATAAATAAATAATATTCAAAATCTATTATGGTATTTTGATTCATTTTATAAAGAATAACCTTAAATAGTCTTGGTATGCTCACCTACAAATAAAAAAAAACTCAACACATTCAGTTCCAGCTTAAATCATATTAACACTCATTTTTCATCCGAGCAAATTCACACAAGCACTTTAAAAGGAACTTATCTAGGGACCTACGGTATATCTAAAGATTTTTTTCATGAAATTGACCCATTGTACAACTTGTAAATACAGTTATAAAATGAAAATGAAAAATCTATTATTCTAAGTGACTCGTTTAGCTCCATCATTAGTATAAAAAACAAATTTAATCCTAGTGATATAGCAATACAAATTAAAAACAGATTAGAGGAAGCAAAAAAAAAGGAACAATACTAGAATTCTTATTTGGATACCTGGACATATAGGAATAGATTGAAATGAAAGGGCAGATAGACAAGCCTAACTTACTATCCGCTCAAACGACGCACAATTCATAAACATTTCCCAGTACACTGACGTAAGAAAACAGATTAGACAAAATACAATCTTCCTTTGGAAAAACATATTGAACATCCAAACAAACAAATTAAACCAAATTAAAAAAAAACAATAAAAAGATGAAAAGGAAACCCAAACATTAATACTACAAACGAAAAAAAAAACTGAATCGAGCTAGAATAGGACACTCAAAATTGATCCACGGATATTTGATGGCAAAAAACGAACCACCAATATGCCAAACATGTGGCACTACACTCACAATTAAACACATTTTTGAAGAATACAGAATATACTAAATACAAAGAGAAGAACTAAACATAGCCACGACAGCGAAATAAATCTAGGTTCAAACCCTGAAAATAAATCTAACACAATAGAATAATTTTTCAAAACAACAAAAATAATAAACCTTCTGTAAGGCACAACTAAAATATTGTAAAATTAGTTAAGATATACCTATACCATATTTATTATTGTAACGCTAGTTGCCTGTGTTGTCGAATCTGAAATTTATTTATGTAAATTTCAAGATCAATAAAAAAAAAAAAAATGGCCTACTTATAACTCATAACCTAATATCCTATTATTATTTTCCTATTTTTCACTGACCTACACCCTACACAAAACAATAGTTCACTTGAAGCCAGTATATATATTATATATATATATATATATATCTATACAATATACCTTTATAGTAAATCCAGATTCCAGGTTTTAATTTAAAATTAAATTAAATTAAATATTATTTTAATTTATTATATTTTATTACCATTAATCTGTATGAATGTTTTATTGTAATCTAAATAAAAAAAAAAAAAAAATTCAACTAGTAATTTATCTAATAACCTAGCTTCATAAAAAAAAAAATCAATGAAACTTGAAGTTATTTTGACTGTGTATAGTTTAAATAGGATGTTTTCAATTTTAATTTTAAATGAAAATTATTCCAAGAATTTTCTGGTTAAACTGATAGTTAAAATTATAAGTACTATAATAATTCAAAGTTCTACAAACACTATTACACTATTATTTCATATTGTATAAATTATATTCATGAATTTATTTTAATTTTTTTTAGAATATTCCATCACAGTTAATTTTTTTTCCTGTTGATTAATAAATAATCAATTATATTTTTTAAGGCATACATTCGATGAGGCTCAAATTTTCGGATTACCAACTATTGGGAAACAATCCTCTGGAGAAGCGGCTTAACACTAGTGCCAGATAGCAACTGGTGTGTACCCTTTTATGAGCTATTGGCATGGCTCATGTCCCTATTTTGCCATCATTGTGTACAATAATGGTAGACTATTATTTTTTTTCTACTGTAAGACTTAAAATACAAATTGGCGAAAACGAATCTGGTTTGCAGCTACACGATAATAATGAAAATAATTATTATTATGATGTAAAAATTATGGTGGTATTATGTTAATATTATTAGATTAGTGTTCAATTGTTGGTATATATCATAAAGAAAACCAATTTATTTGAGATAAATGACACAATTTTTGAAATTTAACAGTTTATAAACTTGATGCAATCTAAAGAAAAAATACATTACATCGCAATACGTCGTAGATGTTTCGCATTCAAAAAATGTTAAGTGAGTAAAGTAATTAACGTCACCACAAGGATCATGGACTTTCATAGTTTCATGTACCTAAAACTATGCTCCACCAACTCGAGGAAATCGTTTGGAAAAACTATTATGCTTATCAAACACAACATGTTTTATTAACATGTACTTAGTCTACATTCCTCGTTTATATTTTGCGTTTGGGAGCTATCACAATGTCAAAACACAATGGTAAATATTTATTCATAAAATTGAATATTATTACGGACTGCATGAGACGTGTTAAACATTTTTTGAACAATGCAGAATTACTACGGAAAACCCGTTAATCAATTAATTTTTTTTTTTTTAATGCTTCGTTTGGGAATCAAAACTCAGAGGAGAGAAATATACATATTAATTTCATTTTCACTAAGATATTATATTTCATATACAATTTGAGTGTATCTATAAACGTACTGTATATGACTCGAGAACAGTTTGCTCTGATACGGTGAGTAACCCAATCCCTACCGATCACCGGCATCACGCACACACGCATACACACCTACACATACGCGCGTTATAGTATTCATCTCTTGTGGATTTTTTTTGTCACGGATGGTTGACACAGTAGGTGATCGGAAGACGGGACGATGGTGGCGCGCAGTTTAAACACGTGACGGGTTTAACGCCGAGCCCCGTGGTTCACGAGAGAATACATACATGCATGTATCATATACATATACTTACATATATATATATATATATATATATATATAAAGGGGATGGAAACGTGTTTATTAGCTGGAGGCCAAATCCCAACCCCTCGCACAAGCCACCCGTACGCACTGCACACTCGACGTTTCGTTCGTTCGTTAGTCGTCTGTGCGTGGAGAGAGACCGGACGTGTATATGGAGTGGTGGGGGGGGGAAGGAGAGAAGAGCCGCTGGCTTTTATACGATCTTTGAGAGAAATCGCGACCGGAATAACAATAAACTACCAAACGACGACGACGACTTCGACTACGACTATACTAGACGCACCGACGTGCGTGCGTCAGAGGATTCTTGGAGAGTGTGGTAGTTGTGCCTATCGCTCGTGTGAGTACATAATATTATAATATACATACATAAACATATACTTATGTATATATATATATATATATTATATATACGTGAACGTATCCGATGGGACCCATTGTGTGGGAGGGGTATAGTGGGCATATCTCTGCGATCGCGTCCTCCTGCGGGACCGATGTGTACGAGTTGGTGTACGGAAATTTTATTACATCTTCACGATTGCCCACGCGGGTGCGCGACGCTGTTTCTTTTCAACTACAACTTGTATTATACCCGTCTACTCCACGCGTATACACCGTATAACAATAATATATACTGAACGCCATAGACGCTCTGTATATATGTTTATGTATACATGTATACGTATATATATACGGTGCATTGCATTAGAAATAATAAGCGCACTGGGAATGGGAAATCGTGATAAGAATTTTCAGCTGTCACCGCCCGTACGATTGTTGGCCATTTGCTTTCATACGCACGGTGGCGGTGTGGGATGGTTGCAGGCGGTATGGAGGAAATGTACGGTATAATATTATTATTATACATAAGACGCGCACAAAATTGCGGACGGAAAACACTGAACGCGCTATGTGTTTGGTCCGAAACGGTTTTGGCTGGCCGTCCGCGTACTATATAATATATATATATATATATATATATATATATATATTACACTGCAATGATATGATTATTATTATTATTATTACAGAGACGTTCGCGATAATGCTGAGCTAACAATTCTGATCGCGAACAGGTCTTAAAATGCGAACGGATGGGGCTCGTTCTGGCGAAAAAACACATTTTATGACGGGCGACGCTCAGGATCAACTACACGATGGATGGTTATAGTCTCATTATCGCTATTATTATTAGTATGACTACAACACTAATAATATATAATCATGCTTATTTATGCATTGCAAAAAATTGAACACTTATTTGCATAATCCGTGAATTATGTTATTATACCATCGAGTATCGCGTACAACGTTTTACGTCCCCTATTCCCATGGCGATTGGTTGAAGTACTTATTTTGAAACAATCCTTAAAAATTACACTCCCTCGTTTATACACATGTATTTGGATATTGTTTATTTTAAACTTTATAAATTTAAAAACATTTTAAAGCTATTAATTATGTTTTGATACATATTCACTACAGAATTTATAACAAAATTATTAAAATAATCAGAATAAAAAAAAAAAAAACAAAACGAATCAAACATTATCATTTTATTTTATTTTGTTTGAATATTTTAGGTTAGAAAAAATAACAAATGTTTAAATTAATTATACTATGAATTGCAAACTGTTCGTTCTAAATTATTATTTTCAAAACTTTAAAAATTAAAAAACAATGAAACACATTAAAGCATTATTTCAGAATAATTAAAAAATACAACAGACCAGGAATTGCTTTTTACGTTAAAAAAGCATGGTAAAACATTCTAAAGTTTAGAAAAAATAAAAGGATGCATATGAAAATTAATAAAAGGAATTTTTGTGAATTCCTTTACATATTTTGAAGATGTTTTAATCATCGTTTGTCATGTTTTGTTTTTGATTTTCTACTTAATATTTAAGGTACTAGAATTTCAGCAACCTTATTTTTCTATTAAAAAAAAATGTATTTCTTTCCTCGTTACACCAAGAATCTAGATTAAAGTATTTAAAATTGAAAATCATTCAAAACTTACTAAAACGGTGTTCAATCGATTGAAAATTTGATGTTGATAGTTCCTCTATTATTATAAGTAAATTAAATTCTAAACTGATTTAAATCGTGAAACATCTTTACACTAGGTTTTTTTTCTATATAAAATAAGTTATACTTATCTTATAATTAGGTATAAAAAAATTTCATATACAAAGAAAAAGAGCATACAGTTTAACATTGCCTACTCAATTACGAGGAAAATTCACTATCTAATGATGTGCTGTTTTTGTAAGTTGGTCTAGTTGTTATAATTAGTTCCTTATTTCATACAAAATATTCAACGTAAAAATATTATGTCTAAAATGAATAATAAATAAAGCAATAACTACTTTAATCAACGATTTATCGATTGTCTTATTTATTTTTATTTTTATTTTCATAGTAATTAAAATCTAATAAATATCATACTACTTTAATTTTAATTGATTTATTTATGTACGATAATCAATAGTATAAATTAAATTAAAAATCGATGAAAATTGTTATTGTTATATGTATTTTTTTATAAGGAATTAATTATTTATTTTAAAAATAAAAATACAGTTGACATATTGATATTACCAACATTAAGGAAGATTTGTTTTAAATGTAAATAGGTAACGAATCAATCCAATATAGAATTTAAAATTAGAGTTATCGTAATTTTTCAATGTAAACAAATACTGATATATAGTATATTGTCTACTTCGTTACCAACAGAAGCTGGAAAATAAATACGACCTAATTTTGAACAGAAACCCTTCTCGATTTAATCACGTTACATTTTAAACACCTCTGAATATTATTTGTTTTTTTTATTTATTTAATGGATTTGTTGAAGTTTCAAACCGTATTGTTGTCTCAATTGCTTTGTGTTTGCCATAAATAAAAAATAGTTACCGATAAAACTTTTAACTGAATATGAATACTCAATAAAGAATAATAATATTATGATCAATCACCATTGTCATCATCATGTAGCATCATTCGACTAATAACAATTAGAAATATATCAATATCAAACAATCATATTATACCATTTTCAACTATGGTTTTAAGTTTTCTGCACTTATTTTTAATATTCATAATACTTATAATTTATAAATCGTTTATTTCAAGGAATAAAACATCATGGTTTGGATGATTAAATTAATAAATCATATTAAGAATGGAATGTTTTAAATATTATAATACAATAATAGCTAGATCAATACTAAAGATTAAACACTGATTATATTTGTATTCAACATATATTGTGACTGGATGTGCGTTTTATTCTTACCATTGTAAAAATAATTTTCTCACGGTTTTCAATTTTCGTTATTCTTGTAACTATTCTATATTAAAACCCTTTCAATGCTGACCAATAAAATCTAAAGCACCTGCTGTGTGCTGACTACATTTCATAAATTATATAAATGGTTTAGCTACCATAAAGAATAGATCTATGCTCAACGAATCAGAAAAAAATTTTAAAAAAAAATTTGGACCAAAACTTACTAAGTTATAGATAATTGTAAAACTCTTAGACGGTGGTTCTCAAAATGCACTCGCTTAAATAAATTAAAGTACTAAATAATTAAGACATTATTATTAATAATACATTAAGTTTTTCAATCTTTTTAAGTCACAAATATTTTTTCAACACAATTAAAAATTTTTTATTGAAAAAAATATAAGTATAAACAGCTAAGCAGCTATTTTTACTTTTGGCCAGAAAATTAAAAAAAATAAACAGTCAACAGTATTTTTTGCCTGATAAAAAAATTCGTGATAAGAAATATCACCATTTTGGGATACATTTATCTTCACCAAACACGTAAATTTTCATAACAATGAAGTTTTTATGATAGGCTTTTGATTTTTCTTTCATTGGATAGACAATTTAAAAATCTATAGAATATAATTTATTTTTTCATGACGTTTTAAATAATTTTAATTGATAAAAACGTGTATACACGTCCACAGCACACGGGAGGTACCTTGCTCTGAAGTGTATACACTTTCACATCAGTGAAAGGGTTAAACATTTTTGTTCGCACTACGCACAGAATGAATAACATGTAACATAAAAATAATGTAACTTTGCTGTTGATTTCGTGTCTTGTCGCTTTTCTTCTTTTTTCTACGTGCATTCGAAAATGAAGTTTCCGGTCCTAGACACACGGTGCGTTACAACTACCAAATAAATCCGGTCCAGTTAAAAGCTCCATCCAGTCAGTTACCACGGCGATGAAGAAGAGTGGCAGGAAGTTACTTCCGGTATGCGCCGGCTCGTTACGTATGTAAATATACATGGCAGCATAGAGGCCACCCGCGAATAATGTGCAACATTAATAATAATAATTATTATTATTATAGTAGAACCCACACACACTCTCACATACATAAACATAAGCTTAAACTAAATATGCGCATTAAATGTTATAATACAAGGGCCATAGAAAGTGATGCTAATGGAAAGTCAAACTGAATCGATTTTGGACGGACACAACAATAGAACGCAATCATCGACTATAATTGTGTCCGCATTATTTCTCCCTTTTCCCAAGGTTTTTTTTTCCACCCCAGGATGTCATTACGAAATGGAATAATATTGGACATTCGACGATAGAATGAACGTCGAAGAGTTAAAAAAAAACTGTTTTTTCCAATCATCTGACCCTTTTTGCCTGCATGGCGAAAAAAATCAAAACTAACATTGATTGCAAACACGAATTTGATTTGGTACAATTAAAAGTATGTAATGTTAAAAAAAATAACATCGTTATTTCAGAAATCGAGTGTTCCACTTGGAATATAAATAATACGTTTAATTTATTAACCACGTATAATACGAATTAATGTAGTTACCTATGTAATAAGCGGTATTATAATTATTTCGTATTTAAATGTATATTTTTTACAATATACGATACGACATAATATATAATGTACTATATATGTTTTATATAATAGGTGTTATTTAACTTAATGTATTTTTTAAATAAAAATAAAATACAATATGAAACTTTCCTTATGAACAATTTATAACTATACCTACCTCATATTAACTTATCTGCACTACATTGACATTTATTCAAATTATAAAGTTTACCATGACTTAGATTTTAACCAAAATGTATGCAAAGTGATATTCTCGGTGTGATGATCAAAGTGAAATTATGAATTCTATACATGCTCATATTGGTCTATCGTGTAATGCTTAAATGGTAAATAAGATAGCCGTAGGAACAATATTAGAAGAAGCCTGTTAGCGTAGATGATACATTTCTGGAACTATATCCAATTTTAAAGCTAGTAAAATAATAATTTGTTACATTAACACTTTATGCATTAATTCCCATTTTGAATTATTATCAAGAATTTTGTTCACATAACTTCAACCAATGAGAATAATTTAATTATAAGATTAATTCATTATTCATATATTATGTTTAGCATGATAATATTTTTACATTTAAGATTTTATATAATCATAAAAATTTAAAAATATCAAGGAAATCATTGAAATTCTGCAACTCGTGTTTCTAATAGTATTAGTTAATTTTGTGTTATTTTATAAGATCTTATTAATATTTATTTCTATTTCTTGAAAAATTAATATAGAAAAATAATTTATGATAATTTATTTTAAGATTTAAAATTCTTTGTTATTATGCTAGTAATTACAACTCTGATTTATTTTTATGGATACAGGAAAAAATAAGATATACTTGTTTAAAAGTAAAATCTAAGTGTTGAAAATTTGGAAGATATAATATGATGATCGTTTTATTGGCGTTTTAAAAAAATCGTCAAATAATCGATGATATTTGTTAAAGTTTTCAACTATCAAATTTATTATTTATACTTTTATACACGTAGCAATCATCGTATTTTCCCGTACGCACGGCCTAAAAGTGTACCACAAAGTAAATTTGGAGGGAAATAAACTACACGCGCTATACAATTTCCATCCGATGTTCCTACATGAATATTTTATTTATTTTTCAACGATTTCATGACCATAACAGTCTGATCTCTTAATAAAGATTTGATTTACAGCCACATTTTTTAAGGTAAGCGTATACGTATATCTATCCATGGCGGGAATTGTCGTAATCCAAATGTACACATAATACCAACACTCGCACACGTACACTGTCACGTAATCTTGAAAAATGAGCTTTTGTAAAAAGGGTCGATTGTACCTATGGGCTGACACTCCGGTACATAAACGTACAACCTAGCGTGGTTGGCCTTGTTCCAACAGCTTGACTACGATATCACGTAATGTATTCAAATCGCGTAAACGAATTAATGATCTCTAGATAAAAATGAGTTGTTGAAATTTGACCTAGACCGGTTCAAGAGCTCGATCGCATGCGTATGAGCAAAAAATAAAGAATCACCTCAGTAGTGCAGTCGTTTTAATGGTATAAATAAATTGGCCCTATTATATAATATAGTTATTCGTCAATGAACACCGCAGCCTCGTGGGACTGTTCCGAAAATTTAGACATTGTGTTCTTGAATTTTCAAAGACCACACTGCCATAGTCAAATTAGCCGGGTGGTTTTAACTAAAAGTCGAGACTTTCGTAAAAAAATAAAACTGTGGTTGTAATAAAAGTTTAATGTGATTCCACTGAAATACTCATGAAAGGATTAATAATTATTGCGAAGTTTCAAAGGGTTCTAAATAATAATGACTCCAAACTACCACCGCGAGAGGAAAAAAGTTGGCCGTGAAAAATTGCTAAAAGTTGATGCTAAATGACTTTGGATGTATGCCAAATATAATGAAATAAAATTATATGCGTATAATGTTTATAAATATATATATATGTATACTATAAACATTACGAATGATAATTACGAACATTAAACGACTGTGCCAAATGCATATTGTAACGGATTCTGCCACAAAAAAGTTCTTTCTTTAAATTTTAGTTTACTATTATTATTATTTTTAATTTAAGTATTAAAGCGAAACGATTGTTTTATCTCATCCAAATATCGATTATAAAGGTTTAAATAATAAATTAGAATATGTGATGACAAAAGGTCAACGAAGTAAACAATATGAAAGTGCATTAAAAGGTATAAAACTCGATTAAAATCGTACTGATATAACTCCTCGATTATCTCACCAGATTTTATTAAAATATAACCTCAGCAGGTATTGATGATGATTTATTAACTCTATAATATACTAATATTGTTATCATATTGGTAAGTGCACTTGAATATAATTGTCATAAATCAAAAATCCACAAAGAAAATAAATTATAAAAATATCGATAAATATATATTAATATTTTACATTATAAAAAATAAATAAATATGACCATCGCCTATTTAATTATTGTTTTAAACTTAATTATCATTTAATTGGCTCTTAGTATATGCATTTTTAATTTGACGAGATTATAAATCAGATTGAACGGATTAAACAACCCGTATATTTTTAGTTTGTACCAGCTTTATTCTTTTTATAAAATTAATTTAGCCAAATATGTATGCATCTACTGTATGCATATTGCGGGATGTGGTGTCCAATTGTTGTTCTATAACCTTTCAGATAATCTGACACTGCAAATACGAATCACTGTAAAAATCACAAAACTCCCGGAGATCGAGTATTTTATTTTTTCATGTATCTACATCTGTGTGAGTTCACTATACAATAGTCTTCGTGATGTAGACTGAACTTTATCCGGGTTCGTTTCCTGACGTTTAATAGGTGTTCACTCTAAATCTTGTTCAAAAATTGATATAAGTAGTTAAACACAGGTAGAGACGTATAGTAATGGCAAACGGAAAGAGCAACACAAATAACGTTGAATTTATTACATTGGCAGTAGCTCAAACATGATTATTTTTATCTACTGGTTTAGATTTTTTTTTTCCTATTTAAATATTGCCATGCATGCATTTTATAGGAAAATATAGGTAAATACCGCTAAAATATTTTATTTGAGATATAAAAATAACGTTAGTATATTATTGATTAATGGCAGGGTGTAAAATATATAGGTACAAGGTGATTCTTTTAAGTGGGTACACTAATTATCTCGAAAAGTATTTACTTTTTTCAAAATATTTTTTTACATGGTTTCAAAATGTTAAAAAACCAACGTTTTAATTAAAAAATTATATTTTTAAATATTTTTTATCCTTATCATTTTTAAGTTTTTTACTTTTTTGAATGACAACATAGAGTTTTAATTTCATATTCCAAAGCAGAATATTTTTCTAAGTATTTTAATTCATAAAAATCGAATTTAGGGCTAGTAGTTTTTGAGTTATAAGTATTTAAAGTTTAGATTGGCAGAGTGGAGTGGTACAGGGTTACCCCGCAAAGTGTTTGTCCACTACTCCGCTTGTCTAAACTTAAAATACTTATAACTCAAAAACTACTAGCCCTAAATTCGATTTTTATGAATCAAAATACTTAGAAAAATATTCTGCTTTGGAATATGAAATTAAAACTCTATGTTGTCATTCAAAAAAGGAAAAAACTTAAAAAATGATAAGGATAAAAAATATTTAAAAATATAATTTTTTAATAAAAACGTTGGTTTTTTAACAACCTGAAACCATGTAAAAAAATATTTTGAAAAAAGTAAATACTTTTCGAGATAATTAGTGTACTCACTTAAAAGAATCACCCTGTATTTATATATAATATATATTTTATTTCATAATAGTTAACATACTTTAAAAAAATAAGAATAAGTGTTTCATGATAAGTCATTTGCATAATATGATACTATTAAAATAATAAACTTAATTCTTGTTCAATGTATATTATGTTATGGTAATCAATTCAAATAGGTTCTTTCATAAAAATTGTAACTATTTTGATACAAATTGAAAAGGGAATATCGTCATCACAATATGAATACGAATTTCATTACATAATATTAAGTTATACGCTCAAAGAGAGACTATTCTATTGTTTCCAAATGAATATTATTTATAATCGATACTATGAATTGCTTATTTATACTTCACGAAATTATGGAGGACGTATTTAAGTGTTCAAAATATATAATGTGTTATCAGTATACCTAGGTTATATATAGGTTGCCTATACTAGAATAGAGTGGATTTCGTCTGTGCATGACATCTAATTTAGAAAACTTTCTTCGTTTCTGGACAAGGACTTTATTATTAGTCGACCGCGTTTTGAACTAACTTTCTAATTTGCGTTTTGGACATCAAATCTGTCTACTTTATGTGCCAAGGTTCCGCAACTCCAATGTGCGACATGAAAGCTTTTCGGATATCAACCGATTCAGAGAACCCATCCACCGACTATCCATATTAATTGTTTCTCAAACACCAAAAATGGTATTTTATCTTGATATAATCACGTGACCAACGAATGGAGATTACTATTCAAAACTAATTCGTTCAGTATTAAACTGGGATTAAACCATCATGATGGGCAAATATTTAACGTAGGCTACGACTCAGGTAACACTCTGTAGTAATGTTCACTCTCTTCAATATCATATTAGTTGTTATTTTAAATAATATAATAAAGACATTGTTTTCGAGGAGTGCCTTTATTTAAACTTGTAAAATATTTGAAAATTTTATGATGTAAATGATTTTATAGAGAATTGCAAATATGTAGGTCTTTCTTTAAATATTAAGTCCTTAATTATACTAAAATGTCAAAATATGACACATGATTTAAGTATTCACATACGGGTTTTATGCTTAATATGTTATTTGTATAAAAACGTTTAATTTTCTACCCATTGGTAGCATACATGGTGTTCTAAGAATTAATTCGGAAGAGAATTAGATATTATAAATGTTACAGCCGTTATATAGTTTATGATCATACAACTGTACCATAGAATTGATTAATAATATTTCTAATTCAGAGAGATATATTTACTTAATGAGACTATTATACATGGAATTCACGTATTTATATAAAATAATCGTTGTAATTAATGATTTACTAAAAAAAAAAAACCATCTACTCAGAAATTTTGTTTTACATATTATTATAACAAGGTGATATATTTTCTTTCTACTGTTTATTGAATTTTACTATATTGTTGTTTAAACGTGACAGCCGCTTGAAATTCTCAATTTATTATTATTAAATAAAATAATTTACCTTAGAACGGAAAAAAAGGATTATTTACGGTTCAATTAATTAAATCAATGGAAATATAAATTCCTAAAAAAAAAAGACAAATTCAATTAGAAAATATTTAATTTTTAATTTATTTATTTCATATATTTGAATGACAATAGGTACTAATGAGTAAATATTACCGCATTTATTCAGATTTTATGAATTAATAAATAGTCATAATTTTATCTAGGTAGGTTATACGTTATATAAAAAATATTTCCATTTAAGGAAGAAATTAATATCATACTAGATATCTAATAAACATTTTTTAAAACATTAAACTAATTATTATGATTATTGTTAATTAATAATTTTTTTATCATTGAAATGACAAACTTCACAATTTTTAACTGATTGCTTATTGGTATCACATGGTTTATTCGTTCTAAAATTATTTATAATTTGTTTATAGATAAACACAAACCTTTAACTGAGAACAATTGTGTGTATTTAAAAAAATATTTTTCAGCGTTATGAAGAGAGATTTATGTTATAGAACTAGTATTTGGAGTACATACCAAAAGCATTTCACTTTCGAAAACATCTGTAATAATGATGGACAATTACAAAATTAATTCAGAATGTATTATAGATATATTATACTAATATTCAATTTATTGACAAATTAAAAAATAATAATATCTGAAAATTGAATTGAACAAATTATGTTCTGCATTAACGATCAAATTAATATTAAAATTAAAAACAAACAAACGGCAAATAATAATTTTAAAATAAAGCGATTGTTTCATGTTATAATAATATTTTGTACTATACCCACAAATATTGTGAAACGAAAACTAACTGTCGTCGCCAATGTTTGGAAAAAATATTAAAATTTCAATAACTTAACTGAAATGTTATTTTTACAGTGTTATACAATAGTATATTAATGATGGAATCAACTTAAAAAATAATATAAATTATTTTTTTTTTTTATAGACTTGAAATAAAATTATACAATAGTCACTTTAAACTTCGTATATGAGATTGTTTTTTACAGTTTCAGATTCAATAAAATTATAATATTATCTATAAAAATTATTCTAATGTTTGGTTATCTACTTATAAAATATAAAATATATTATACGAGCAACGATCATACAATTTTAAATGTACACTATCAATAAATAAATATAATTCTCTAATATTATATTGTATTATAAATACTATACTGATATTATATAAAAGAAAAAATGGAATAATTTATTATAATTATAATTATTTTAACATTTTATTATTATTATTATTATTTTTTTTTTTATAGCTATTGAACTTCTATAATTTAGAATTGTATTATGAATAATGATAAAAAAATACCATTTAGCTTTATTTTTTAATTGTTTTTCTTTCTTAAATCTGAACTTTTTCAAACTGTCTATTTTTCATTTAAATGAGATTATTGATTTTTGTAAGGTGGTTATTCAATTAACGGAGTTTCTCATCAGACCTGCTATTGTTTATATAATTATAAAGAAAGGAAGGCCGTGCGAGAAGTTTTTACTAGGGTCAATATAAAACTATAATACATGACGTCTTCTACACCCGTTCATCATCAATAATAATTGTAAGAACTTCTACTCAGTGGTCTTCATTAAATGTTCATTTTCAATTGACTATGCACGAAAAAAAAATACTATAAATAAAATACATTAGAACGAGATTGAGATTCCAACTTCAAAATTCACTGACCGTAAAAGTTTAATGAATTTCCTGGCTGCATAAAAACTTTTGGACGTCCAATATAGGTTGGTCGAACTAGATTGGGGTGAAAAAAAGGTGCGAAATACCTATCGAACGTTTTCATTTAAGCGACTACAAGTTTACAAAAAGCTGTCTTTTTTTTTTCTTACCTTACCATAAACGTTTGCATATTATAACTGTTGGGGCATGGTAGGTTTTTTAGGGTGAGGTATTTTCCACTTTTTTATCACAGCAGCCGATAAATGTTTATGCATTTAAAAAATAATAATATAAAAACCTATACAGGGTAAATAATTATTTATATCTTTTTTTATTAATTTAAAACGATTTGCGTTTAAACTTAAATCTAGATACACGAAAGAATAAATCCAAACGTAGTTATATTCAATCCTGAGATTATAAATGATTAAAAAAATTACATTTACCTCTGGTATATCATAGTGACTGCAAAAAATATAATCCCTTTATTGTTTTGAAAATATTGAGGCCAATATGAGTGCGAAACAAATACGTTTCATGCTTCCACAAAGCTAGTTTTGAAATTTTTATTGTGCATATAAATGCATATTTTACGTTGTTTTGGTTTTGTAGGACATATTTTACACTTTAATATTATATTTTATATTTTTTGAGACATATTTTACTTGAATCGATTTTTTCCACAGTGACATTTTTATTTCAAACAATACAGTCAAAATGAGTGTTCAATAATAAAAGAATCACCCGCTATATGCTTACCCCATTTTATCTTAAATGATGCAGTTACTTAAAAGTTAAAATCTAAATTTTGAAATTTTGAAATATACTTGTTGACTATATTTTTAAATCATTGATATGTTTTGTACTAATTAAAGACTATAGAGTATCCTGTAGAGATTCAAACTTTTGTTTTTTTTTTCAAATGAGAACTACCCTTTTTTACTGTATATAATTTGGGGGATAACTTTATTGAAAGTTCCTTTATAAATTCAAGAAGTACATAGTTCAAAATTTGATGATTATTATTTTTTCATTCATTTAAATGTTTGTATTAAGAATAGTAGTTCATATAAATGGTTTTACAAATTTTAAATTTTAAAATTACAGTAAATAAGGGAATGCCATTCGTTGATTTAAAATAACTCCATTAAAATATTAGTACTATATTATTTATTAGGTTTATTGACTGTTTAATTAATAAACATACCTATTGTGTAAAGTAAAGTAGAAAGTTGTGAATGTTAAAGTTTTCAGTCATTATTCCACTCGTTAGGTTTAACTAGTATGGCAATTTGACTTGCAGATAATATGATAGTGCTTATTAATTATTTTATTTTATATAATTTTCAATCTGATGATTAAATATTTTCATTCACTACTTTTATATCCTAATGATTCTATTGTGTTAATATTTTATATACTAAAGTATTTTAATTCAGTTTTTTTAATTTAAAGTATAAACAATGAGATGCCATTGAAAATGTTGAATTACTCTTTTGTATTCATTAGAAATGGCTTATTAAAATAATATTATCAAAGCCATTTATAAGCTTACACTCATCATTGCATTAAAATAATATGTTTCTGAATATTACAAGTTTAAAATGTTTCCTTACTTCTATCTAAGATAATTTCCATTTTTCAACACCAATAATACGAATTGTCAAAGTTAAACATTAATTTTATTAAAATGTTTTTATTTTTGTTGCAGATATCCTTCACACATAATTCAAAGATTATTTTAATTTGATACTAAATATTTAACAGCCAAATAGATAAGTGAAAAATAAAAAATAATTGTTTTACCTATAATAATGTATTTATATAACTATTATTATAATATTATATAACTCTCATTAATTGTGGTTATATTATAAAATGTTCAAATATTAAAAAAATATGGTTCTATTTTATTAATTATAAAATTAATGGTATATAATTTTATAATCATTCATATATTAATTGCATGCACAGCTAAAATAAATAATTATTTATAATTTTTGCAGACAATTCTTTAAAATTATATTTGGTTGTCATTTTATTTATTATATGAAAACGGTTCTTAATTTTTTTTGTATTACAATAATTAATTTCAGCATGCACTTATAATTCTATTTTTTTAGTATTATATATTCTTATTTATACATATTCCAGAGTATCGATTTAAAATTTTAATAAGCCGTTAGCCACATAAATTATAGTCAATTTCCGTTTAAATGAAAACGATTTCCCGAGGTGTAATAATTTTGGCAGAGAAAACGACGTCAAGAACGTGGGTGACAGCGAAGGGAGAGGATAGGAGGTGGGCAGTAACGACCCGATGTTAATCGTCGATCCTTTTTTCCCTTCCCGTTCCTCCTGACTATCGCTAATTTTAAGGGAACGCAATGGTAGTAGGGAGACCTGGTTAACGGCATTCGTTTTGAAATATGACCCGTACACCATACCGGACCTAACACCCGTTTTCCACCTATCCCGTCAAGGACACATATGCACTTTTGACAGGGCATCGTATCTAAAAGTTATCAGCTTCTCGTGAATTGATTAAATACGGCGCAATAACCACCTCAGTGAGTGCACATGCAATACTCATGTAAATATTTATATATGGTATTTTGGTAGTGAAAAATGTGTGTGCGTGCGTACATGTATCGGAAAAAAAACAAAATCGTACGACCGAACGATTGATATTTTCGATATTTTAACTTTAGGGCCGTCGCCACCATCAGCATCGGAGAGTTACTGCCCCACTCGGTTATTCCTCCGCTTTGTTTTCGACCACAGTCAACGGAAACGGTCGACTGACGAAGGCGACGACGTCATCGGCAGCGGCGATGGTGCGGTGGTGGTATGAAAGTGGAAAACTTCGCTGACGGGTATAAATGCGCTATCACCGCTGCCGAAGTCGGAGCCGAAGGCGAATAAGATTGATGATTGGCTGCCGACATTGCCGTTGGCGGAAGGAAGCAGCCTTGATACTCTCCGGCAGTAGCGACGGTGTGGCTTGCAGCAGCTACTCTGATGGATTGATGAGCGTCCTCTCTTTCCGATGGACCAATTTTGATTCCATCAGAATTATAATCGGATATCCTATTTCCCGCCCTACTTTCCCACGCACAGAACTGCGGCCAATGATCACTCCGTCATCGGTGACGTTGTTGACGCCATCAGTAACAGTCATCGAGAGAATTCACCTTAATTATTTAACGTCGGCAATCAACTCCAACCTAGAATGACCGGCGCTCGCGTCTTCAATAAAACTCTTTCGAAATAACGACTTCGTAATCGAAATAGACTTTTCATGTTAAAAGTAATTTCATAATGTCATCGACACCATTCGTTACACATTCTCTTCAACTTACGAGAACATTAAGATCGAATTTCGCTTAAAAGGCATTGAGACTGCACCTTACATGAAATACGTTTTCTTGTTAGTTATTGTAAATGACTCCGAGGTCTAGCTTGTAGAGACAATTGGTTACACCTGTTGACGTGCTATGACATGTGTGGTTGATATGGTGAGGTATAGAAGCATCGAAGACAGAAGGGTTTATTCTATTATTTTTTTGGCGATAGTGAAGATACCTATATATGATAAAGGTAGCATATTTTTAACGAACGATAGATAAAACAATTAAGGCAGTTAAATTATTCAAAAAATGGTCATGATATTATAAATTTGATAACAGTTATCTGAAGTAGGTTTCAATATAGTTTCCAAATAAATCTGTTTTCTAATTTCTAGTATAGGTTACATCAAAACATCTAGGAATAGTTGTAATATATACTTAGTTAATAAATAAGAAAATTACAAGCATAATTTACCCTAACCTAGAATTGCAAATAAAAAAAAATTTGAAATATTATTGTGTTTGTAAATTTATAGTTTCAGATTCTAAGCGGGTAAAGAATGCATAGGTTTTACAATGATGTGTCTTTTTTCATTTTTTATTTTTTTATTGCGTCGCCTTTAGAAGCAGTACATAAGCTAAAAAACAAAAAAAAACCAAAGGAATAACAGAATATTTACACAATACCAATTTTCGGGAGGAATCAATTTTTTTTTGTGATTCAAAATGAAATAACCATGTGCGTAGGTGTATAGAATTTTCATTAAAAATTTATTTAATCTTTTCAAATAATTGTATAGGTAAATTAAAAAATATTGAGATCATTTTCAGTTATTCATGGACATTTAAATGGACTGATAAAACTTTAAGATTTAGTAAAAAAATGTATATTATTTAGTTGTTTAAATTGAATAAAAATATAAGTTTAATGATGTAAAGCTAAGTTTTTTTCAGTAAAGTTACTTTTAATTTTGAAAAATGGACATTCAAACAATAAAATGTGTAATAACGATTTCCTTACGACTTGACTAAGTTTGTTGTCATTCAACAAATATTACCAGTGAAAAATTAAAACATTTTTCCATTACTAAGGTTAGGTTAGGTTAGGTTATAATAAAGTTATAATTTTAGAATAGAAATTTGAAGTTATTTAATCTAATTGATTATAGCTATAGATTTTAGACATTTAACAAGTTTATATTTTCAATTTTTATAAATAGGTAAATAGGGTTTTATGAAAATGATAAAAATATAATAAAATATTGCTCGTAGAAAGTTGGTCTTACAGAAGTTTACAAATAACAAACATTATATTTTTAAACGTTTGAAGTTCAGTTTTTAATAAAATTAACGATAATCAAACAAAACATAACAGTTATGGTATACATTTTTTTTTTTTTTGTAGAAATTTAAATATAGTAAACTTAATATAAAGAATATAAATACAATTAATTTAAAAAAAAAATAGTTCTACATATATTTTATAAAAAATAAAAAATAAATTTTTAATATTTAATATCAAAAATAATTAAATTGTAAAAAATATCCTTAGAAATAAAGAATGGTAAACCATTTATCATCGGAATAGTTTTTAGAAAACTAATAAGGACAATATGGTATATAAGTTCTATTTAAAAAAAGTGTTATCAATAATATTACAGTGACATACCTATTCGTTGATGATGTAGTTACACTATAATCATACTATACTATTGATTCAATATCACGTTTGACCGTTGTTTTGTTTATTCAGACTTAAAGTGATATAAGTTCTATGTGAAAACGTATTTTAAATTGATTCTAGAGAATATAGGGAAAAAACTATCGAAAATTAAAAACAAATTAGCAAAATGTACGATAAACCCGTTTTATGCAAACTATTTTCTGCTTGGTGTTGTGAAGTTTCTGAAATTCTTAAAACAGTAATATAATTTTTAGGTTTGAGTATAAAACCGTCAAGTACATAAGATCATAAAAAAGTTAAGAAAAATGTTTATTTTAATATGGTTAAAATAACGTTTTATCTTACTACATATACGTATTATTATTTTTAAAATGATTAATTTTGAAATCATAAATTATTTATACATTTTTATGACTAAGTCACATTTTAATGAGCTTTTAAAAGTTGGATAGTTTACGTGTCAAATTAACAGCCTATATACAAACACAAATAATATTTTCATAATGGAATTTTTTTTAGAATTTAGAAACGGTCCTCTTACATATATTATTAATAATTATAGTGTGTAGCTTCTAGTAGGTATATTTCCAAAATTAAATTAACGTGAAAATAAGTAGTTTATAGGATTAAAAATATATAATTTATACTTAATTTTAAAAGTTTTATCTTTAATAACACCGTTATAAAACATGCAAAATAAAAATGCATAATGTCATATTTTCACATCAAGCATAACATTTACTCTTGTTAGTGTGCATGTGGGCAGAGATGAGTTCTATAATTTATGTATGCAGCGTTTTAATACAAAACGAAACTGTAGGTTCTCGTATTCTGGCGTTGTTCAATTAACGGGCACTGAAAAATTAAGTTTACAATACGTACAATGATTAGAATAAACTACTATTTAGAATATAATATATATTAGGTGCAAAAATTAATTTTTTACTTTTTTATTTACGTGATGGTTTTTTTAATTTTCTGATTTTAAAAGATTCAAATGAGACAGAATAATTATTTTTTTTTAATAGTGTTAAATGGTATTTTCTATTCAAAGTAAATAGTTAGATAAGAAAATATAACACAGACATTACAAAAACAAAATAGTTGAATAAAAATGTGATATAAAAAATATGTTTTGAAATAATGAAGGTCAAAATCGAATAAAAGTATAGTATAATTTTTTAATTTATTATTTTGTTGAATAGTAAAAAACAGATAAAACATAGTGTATTGTTTTATTTGGGTTATAAGAGTCAAAATATTAGTCCCTTTTAAATTTTTTTTTAAATGGTTGACCTAGACTTTAAATCCCATAGCATATTATTATATCTCGCACTGTATTCCGTGGTGTAATATAATATTATGATACTGTAATAATTTCATGAAATATAGTTTTTCGTCATATATATGTATATAATCATATACGCAGATACGCTACAACATTACCATCATTTTTCGGATTCACGGTTTACAGTATGGAACGTTTTTTTTTTTTTCTTTTCTCTTTTTGTTTCGTTGATACTATTATTATTTTTACTTATAATAAATTCAAAATAAATTAGTTAAGCTTAAATGATCATGGTTATCCTCATGGAAAATTAAAATATCAATGCGTTGACGTTCACCGAAATTTAAACCATCAATATTATTTCACGGATAAGACGGTTTTCGTATTTTCATCTGATTAGCATTACCACATCGACCAAGCTATAATGATTAATTAATCATGATTTCGTTTATTTTAATTTACATACAATAATTATGAGAATCAATAGCAGAAATGTACAAATTTAATTTTACATCTGTACTCTTAACTTGTATACTATTTTAATATTTATGTGTATTTTGTATCACAAAATATAATTTGAAAACTAATTATTTACTGGTATGCTTGACACTGTCAACAAATGTAATTAAAAATATTTTGTTTTTTATTCTAGTAAAATAAAGTGACTTTTTTCTAATAACAATTCATAAATTTTCACGATTCTGTGTATTTAAATGCCATCAAAAACCAGGTTCATTTTTTCATATAAAATCGTTTTGGTACAAAACACAGATGATGTCCCGAAAACGTTAAAACCAATAAAAATGTCAACATAATGTAAGAAATGTGAACGACAGTTATGATATTCAGTTGTATGGGACCGGGCAAAATGTTTCCCTGGAAAATGTTACCAACGTAATTCGCGAGTCGATGACAGGAGGATGGTGGAGCGAGAGCGGTTCTCGTGTATACATTCATTTTTCCGTGTCCCATTGCATTCTCGCAGACTGCAGCCTTTAAAACCGCCCAATTTAATAACAACAAGACAGATGAACAAAACGTATAGCGTAATAAAGCGCACAATTCTTGAGTACATTCCGTCGTCAAACTCAATCAACCGACCATAAATCCCCCAACGCCGTTCCATTACATTTTTATTGTGGTAGCCAAAAAAAAAAAAAATTATATATCTCTGAGATCGGTGCCAAAAGAAAAAATAAAAACTTATTAAAATAACCAAACGATCATACAGAAAATGAAAAATATTAACACTTTGTAACAACTACAGTTTGAACTGAATATTATTAATATAGGAAATTATTAAGCAATACATTACTTGAAGAATATGGTTATTTTTCATATTAGGTATTTTCTATTAAAAAATCTATTAAATACTATAAAATTATTATAGTGACAATATGTTAATTAATTTTGAACAACATCTTGGTTAGGAGATCGATGTCATTGTGGTACGTAAAATTATAACACGGACGCAAAGCCTAAATGAGTTTTTTGTAGCCAGGAGAATTAAATGTATTATGTATAATATATTTTATTTCTTCAGACCAATTTTATATTTTAATTATAAATTTCATGCTGAATATCACCTATTTGTCTATTAATTATTGTTGTGCAACTTAATGAATTACATCATTAAAAAATTAACGATTTTTTGTATTAAGTTCATTAAGTTCAATTGCAACACGTCACCGAATCGCGCACAACAAACGACCGTCGCTGTCGCCGTCGTCGTGTCGTCAATAATATTGAATAGACTCTGTCCGAGTAGAGCGGGTTACGCGTTTCTGACCTTATATAATACACACGTCATTAGACGCTGAAACTTCGAATTTCGAATAATCCCCCTCATCCACACTATAAGACCACAAAACCAACCCACGCGTCTCCACCGCAATCCCCGTCACGTTCAACCCCACCATGGATATCGCGATCGGTTGATGGGGAGAAGGGATGGCGCGGACTGACTATACTAGCGTCGTGTTTCAGCGACATGCATGGTAGCCTCTTCGACTTGGTCGACTGCCAAATTTCGTAGTGTACACAACAATAATATGGTCCCTCGGACCTACGTCGTCTTTGCATCGCACACCAAGCCAATACACCGTTCTTATTATGTGTGTATTTATGTGGTGGTTCTTTATACTATTTTTTCCATACAAATGGCCGATGCTTACCAATAACGGGGCACGCAGGCCGATAATTTCACATACCGATCGTTGAACCGTGTAAAAAGGCCGAGGTATTATGGTTTTTTTTCTCGTCAAAACCTGTTCGCTCGCACGCACGTACGCACAAACACACACAAGCACACACGTGTAACAATAGGATAACACTGATGTAAATACCCGACGAGATTACGCGGGACGGTGGCCGAATAAAGTACGATATTATTATTATTATTGTGTCGTGACGTGTGTGGGTGGGTCTCTAAATATATAATATTACATAAGTCGGTCGTTTTGTAGACCGTGAAAATGCCTGTAATGGTAAATAAACGACTTTGGACGCCCCTCACGAACGATGCCAACGCCCGTGTATACGTACTCTTTACCACTATTATTGTATAGGTTCCTAAGTTTATGACTACACTTTTGGCCGGAAACTACGACAATGACGTTTAACCGCAATCGAAACCGCGGTTACGGTCATAGCAAACGAGCTCGCACCTTATAACGTGCCACACTTTCATCGCGCATAATATACGTATTATATAACTCCAAGATTTGCTATTTTTATTGTAACATGCCCCATTCTCGCCGACTAAACAGAAATTGGCCCCGAGACCTTGTCTAAAATTCTATTCTATTATATTTATCTAACCATATTTAAGACTCATTAAAAAGTAGCTAAACTTTGAGCTTCCCTCCACCGCCCCATCATTGTCATACCTCCCTCCAATTTCTCATTGCACAAAACTTGTATAGATTGTAAATTTTCAATAAACGCTATTTAAAAAAAAAAAAAACATGCCCCATCGTTCAAGAGGCTTTCAAAACGTTTTAATTCAAGCAAATTTTCCAATTTCAAATATGTTGGGACAACACACCGTGTTCATAAAATATTTATGATATAATAATTCTATAGTTTACTCATTCTGTTCGACACTCAAAAAGTGTCCAAATGCCTCAAATGAAATAAATTATTATCTTTTGCACTTTTTCTGATTTACGTGGTTGATTGAAAAAAGTATTTATCTACTACTCATTTGTTCAAAAATTGCAAACACACATTGCACAGCACTATATATGAGAAGACACTGATGTAAATAATGAACTGTATGAATGTAAAAGCTCACGCAAAAACGCTCTAATTAAAAAAGTTTAAATCTATGCGTATTATAAATTGTTTTAAACATGTTCAAGAATGTATAAAATTAACTTATTACGCAATAATTATCATCTCATTCAATTGTAAATATTTTTTTACAAAATTTAGAGAATGTATGTGAGTAGACATATATATTATTTACTTATTTGAAGAGTAAATGACTGAATTTCAATTCCATTCAAATGTATAAAAGGAATATATTTACATTTTCTAATTATATTCTAAAACTTTTGAGCTTTTAAGTTTTTAATTAAAGTAAGAATAAATATTTTATTTTTAATTGATCAAAGGAAAATAAATAAAATATAAATAACGTGGAGTTTGAAAGACGCAGTTTTGGTTTACTTGCATGTGTAAGTAATTTTATTATTTCAGCGTTCTAGTTTATTTTAATCATTTAAATTAGCAAATGCCAAAAATTTTTCAACAATTAAAGTAAATCCAAGATTTAAGTAGACTACTGGCCCAGCTGTTGATTATTTTCTGAATATATATATATATATATATATACTCGTATATATATATTTTAACATTTTCTTGTAGGTACAACAATCAAAAATTACAACAAATATAAATTACACGGTTCAAATTTGAAACAGGATCTCATTAAACGAATAATTTACCTCTTAAATGGACGTAAAAAAAAATAAACTTACTAAAGTTAAATATCATTAAATTTTATATTTATATAATGGTTGATCAAAAATTATTTTTGTAATTAAAACTAAATTACTACTTACTTGAGTATAAAATTTGGTTTACTATTTTACCGAACAATTTTCTCGTCATATTTATAATTCCATATATTTTTAACTTTTACCGAAACGGTATCTTAAGAGTTGATATTAAATACTATAAATTTAGGAAGGGATGTAAGTCAATTTAAGAATCAACTTAAGTATATTATATCAAATTTAAATTTAGGTATTTTGAATGAAACATATTTTATGATTTTGTATTAAAGATTCTATAAATACATAACATTAACTAAATATATGTATATAGGTTTATTATGTATGTTATGTATAATATAATATGACTTTTTTTTTTTTTTTTAACGTTTATTTAAATATACACAATCTGTAAATGTTGTTTTACAATAAGTGCATGTGATGGAGGTGATATGGTTTTTGAGAGGCTGGAAATAAGAAACCGCCCATTGGAGGCACTTAAGGTTAGGATTTTAGGCTAGGATTTTAGTTTGCTAGTAGGAGAGGGTGTGATTACAAAATTAAGGGAGATAGAGGTATAAACAATTTTAGATTAGTAGGTCACGACACCAGGTACGTTTTAGACGCCTTCTGGGGTCACCAGGAATAGTGTTGGTAGATAGTTCGGAAATCAGGGGATTATAATATGACTTAAAATATATATTTAATGATGTATACATTTTCCGTTAAACTAAAAAGAACATAAAATGGACTTAAATTTATTAAAATAGATTTATATGCTCAATAATTGAATTATACCTGTATGACTGTTGAATTAAACTATTAACAAGTACCTACTTGATGTTTAATACTAATTGCTTTTGACTTGAAAAGAATTATGCATGATTAAAACAATTTATGATTTTTAAATATTGCGAGTATGTGTACATCGGGTTGAAATTATTGAAATAAAATAAAATAAAAATCACTTACAATATTTTATGAATAAAGATGACTTGTTGAATGAATAATATATAGGTACATAAAATCTGTAATAATTTAATAATACGCATAAAAAGCTCATTATATTATTTTAGCGTTAATCCATTTTTTTAAGTCATGATCAATATTATCGAAATGTGCCAAAAAACCTTAAGAAAAAGCAATCAAATTGGTCATTCAAAAGTTACTGAGTGCCATTTTTATTTGTACGCACAAAATGAATTGCATCTATCCACTCGGCGATCCCTTTTCTACGACAGTAATTTTCTATGTCGAACCGAAAACCCCTATACCGAAGAATGACTTCTGGGTTGATAATCGGGTCAGATGATCGGCGATGACTTGAAAGTGTGTTCATCATAAACCTTGAGATCACGTAAATACATAATAATTTATACACGAGCAACGTTCGAACAAAGAGGGAGTTGATATGTAGTTCAGGTTAAGTTCGGTGAATTGATATAATAAAAATAAATTGGTCATCGCTCGGGGTGTAGTTTATTGAATAATCCACCAGAGAACGATAATATAGATTTCAATTGTACTACTGCAGACTACCGTCGTGTAGAATGTATTCGCTATCTCTGTTAGAAATTAAAATGAACCAAAGATTATATCAACGTATCGTTATCATAACTCAAAATAATGCTTATGCATGAATGTGTCTAATAATTTCTATAAAATACATAGGTGAGTAGGTTTTTTATACCTATATACGCGTTTCATAGTTTGTATTTTTTTTTATCCGTCAATCTGCACGTTACATCACACTAAAATACATATGTGTGAATGTATTTGAAGTTGAATAAATTAAATTATTACATTTACACATAACGTCTATAGACCTTATACTACTAGACAAGAACTGTGTATTACAACAGAAATACGAGCTATATAACTACATTTCGCTCTTCGCTGTGATGTATGATGTTTTGATGACAAAATACAATAGATTATGTATCTATGTATCTTACCCTATTATAGTACAGTACCAGAAATATTGAGTGATCGAGTGAACAAAAATTGCATTCTATGATTTTATTGGTTTCTATAAACTTGTCTAAAATTTTAAGGCTGTCAGGCGCAAATATTTATATACACATAGACGTCACAAGAAGTTTGTAGGGATATCAATTAATAGGCCAACTCTTTGTTTCTACTTTATTATCATTTAAAATTTTAATATATATATATGTATATATATTTTTTAATTGTATATATAACACCGGAATCATTAGCCACTTGGTTCACATAAAATTTTATTAATATTGAAAGCAGAGGTATATTAAATAAATCACTACAATATTAGTATTGCTTAAAAATGTGTATTTTATAAAGTTTTTCCCAGAAAAAAATATCATACTGTGTAACGGATAACAATAACGTTTTTGTAAAAAGCTAATAACCTTTGTAGTTGATGCTTAACTAATAAGGGAACAAAATAACAATAATAATAACGATTATTTGTATTTATGTGAAAATGTGATATGTAAATATAATATATTATAATAATAATAATATATTGTTTGTGTATAGAGAATAATAATTGGTTGTCTGTTTTTTTTTTTTTTTTATTTTTTTTTTATATATATATCAGCTATAATTTTTGAACCATAATTTGTAAAAAACAAAATAAAAAATATCGTAGCACTGCATAACTCACCTCAAAATAAATACTAAGAAAGTCATGAATACAAATATCCATGATTAATTTTATTCATACGTATAAATAAATGAAAAACTTTCAATGGTTATATAAAAAAAAAAATTAAAAACTAAGGGATTCTAATAGTCAAAATTGTTATATGTGATTATGTATATCATATTTTATTTGTATTAGCAAAAAAATCTCTACCTAAAATATGTTTATAGTAATGATAACATATTGAATCGAATAATTGTTCAATATTAAGGCTTTCTGGTTGGTGTTAAACTAAAATTCAAACAAAACAACACGAGTATGTCAATGTATTTTCATAATAATATTATAACTATATATTATATAGACATAGCAATGTTATTGAATATAAAGACACATTTGAGTATTTACAATACTGTACTACAAACATTGAATTTTATTTTAATATACATATTTTAAAAGATAAAAAAACTTATTGAGTGTCACAATGAATGTGCTTCAGGTCGGACGCAAATAATTAAAAGTCAATAGAATTTCCTATCTATAATCTCTGTTGATTTCTCGATAAATATATTCTTATCAAATGAAAAGAAAAAAAACCTTAAAACGCTTTTCAATAAAGTTAGATCCTAAGTGTGTTTTTCTCCATTTTTGACTTTATTCTCGTGTTGATCGAGATTCCGACGTCAAGAAATTTCTTCATTGTATGAATCGACTGACCTTTTACCGCTGTCGAAAATGTTTCACACTCTCAAAGTGCACTATAGTGGTACTAGGCACATAGAAGACGTTTTACTTCAGGATTATATTTGTTCTTGGATGGGGTATTTCGACAGGAGCACGGTCGTTACGGGCTATTGGTCGCACGTCCATAAAAGTGGAATGTACGCTTCCAACCTGGTGGAAGTGGAAATACTGGCAATTTTGAATGCGAAAAAAAGTGCTAAGAACTATGACTTTTAAATTCATTGATAGTAAAATAAAATATCACGTAATGGATCAAATGAGGCATAATACACATCATTTTCTGTACGGTATCAATATTTATGTAATTTGGTGTTTATTTATTTTCTCAATAAAAAGTACGATCGATTTCACAATGTATTATTTTTCTATGTATTATATCATAATCATTTTTATTCAAAAATAAAAATGTTAAAAGTCACAGTTTTGTCTATTAAAAATATTTTAAAATGTGGTATTCTAGTTATTGTTTGGTCACTATTCAAGTTTAGTATTTAATCATATGATAAGTGAATTTTAAATATGAGGTCTTAAATTTTATTTAGATAAGTAGTATTGTATTTTAATACAATATGATTTCATTAAGTATTAGTATTAGTATTCGAAATTCAAATACCAAATATAATTGTGTACATTATTAAATTGTCTATGTATTTTAAACGATTTAATGAAAATATAACCATATATTATATTCTTAAAATATATAGAATTTAATTTTTTCATTAAAAACAGCCTAAAATTATCCAAATCGTTTTGTTCTATGCAGTTTATATTGTTTAAAAGAATAAAAATTCAGAACTAAATAAGTCATTTTTTAATTTATTATATCATATCATGTTATAATAATATTTCATTGAAACTATTATTTTTGTAAGCATCTTATAATAATATAAAGTAATTAATAATTAACTGAAAATAAATATTTTAGTTAAACATTTACAAAATAATTATATTTAAACGTAAGAACAAATGTAATACTTAGTATTATTAGATTTTTTTAAACATTCATTTAGAGATTTTTTCCCTAGTGGAAATAATTATTCATTTATAATATAAAATTGAAATAGAAATCACTTTTTGAATAATATTTTAATATTTCTTAGTGAATTTCAAATAACTTCAAATATTTTTATAACCATGGTACATTTGTCCATACTATATTTTAGTTATATTGAAAACTAAACAAATGACCTCCTACACAATAGTGCAGTAAAATTGCATATATTGTGCGCCGTCATACGTTTCAATATTCACTTATCAGAAAGATAATTTATTTGTAAATACTTTTTACAATACATTTTTTTCTCCCAATGCTAGAACAAATTATTAACAACAATAGATAATAACTATATTATTATTTTAGCGTAAAGATTTTTCAACTCCTTTATGAAAAAAATGTACATGATTTAGTATCTAATAAAATGTATTTTTAAATAAATATTGGAATGCATAAGTTTAACGTACTGTGTACAACAATATGTTGATTTTTCATTTATTTAGAATTTTAATAAGACAAAACATATTTTCAATATACAAACGCATTATTAAACATGAAAATCACGAAAATCATTATTTTTTTTTTTTAATAATATTATTATTTATAAAATTTCCCTGATAAAATAATCTAAACTTAGGTATAATGTACAAAATGTTTAGCTATTTATAAAAACAATATTAACACAATTAGTAGTAAATAACTAGGTTAACAAATTAGCGATATCATGAATAGATTTAAGATAGTGTTACAAGCAATGAACGATCTACAATAACTAATTTTATTAAAATATATAAAATATAAAAATCCATATATTTTCATTTGGATAGTTACCTTGCATAATTGATTCTTAGTTATGTACAATGTAAAATTATGGCTATGTGACTTTGTATCTTAATTATTTTACAGATTTGTTAATACGTGAAGTGAACATATATTTTGTAATATTTAATAAATTATATGGATATATCTGTTGTAGTATATCATTATGCACAAGTTTAGTAGTATATGTAAATTATATTGTGCACAAACTGCAATTTTAACTATGAACAATAATTGGGATTTTAATACAAAATTCCTAAAAAATATTATTTCGTACTTTAAAAAATACTAGTTGAACCCTGATGTGCTTTTCGTCGCCCGTTAAAAAAAATACCAACTGTATATGATTATTAATTCGTCGTTTAATATCCACCTGGTCTTGTTCAACACTTCCCTTGACAAATTATAGTGATATTTTCTCGAATTTTTAGCTTTGTAAAGGTGAAAAAATTTTTAAAATTGGTACCTAATAACAAATTGTTGATACATTATTCCATACTAAATTAAATAATCATACTTATTTGTCTATCGTAAGATTTTTGATCAGGTAATAGTTTATTTTGTATTTCTAACTATTCTGGATTACAGGTGAATTTAATGATAAGAGGTCTAGTCTTTCCAACTTTCTGAAGTATATTATGCCATCTTGAGCTTTTTCATTCATGTATCTTGGAGATCCTATTAATGACGATGGAAAAATAGTATGCAGGCTAATATTAAAAGCGTCTATATTAATTGTCTTCATTAGTCTTGGCATCTTTTAAATGAATGTATTCTTCTTCATTCATTTTTTTTTTTAAATTTCTTTTAACAGAATTAAGCCCCCCAGATATATTTTTTCCACCATATCAACAGAATATTGATTTAATAATCCTTTGAAATAATATAAGCTATTAAAGTCATCTGTTCTCGCAATGAGTCTAAAGGCATAAAACTGCATACATGATACAGGTTTAGATCTAGTAGCACCATTTTGATGTACAATGTTTATGCAGTTTTAATATATACAATAATAATACAACTTTAATAAAAAAAATTAATACAAATTAATACGAATACGTCTTATTAATATTATTTTTTTGCTTAGTTATTTTAAAATTATGATATTTTTTACGGTTTTTAAATAGGAAAATCTTAAATTTCTTATAAATTCTTAAGTTCCAATTTAACCTGTGAACTTTTTAAACATATTATATAGCCTATAGCCTTCCTCGATAAATGGACAATCCAACAAAAAATAATTTTTAAATTTGAAATAGTAGTTCCTGAGATTAGCGCTTTCAAATTTTTTAATTCTTCAGATTTATAATATTAGTCCAGATAATACTATACAAACGAGTATATTGTTAATATATTAAAATATAAAATCATTACGCTGTCAAGTAAAAAAAAAAAAAAAATACTAATGGGCATAATTATTTTAAAAATTACGACGCTTACAATTCGAATTACACATGATTGAATACAGTTAATGACTGGAATTTTCTGTAATTTAATTCCATTTAATTAATCCAACTACCTAAACATAATTTCGAGAAAATTAAAAAATAATTCAATGGTTTAGGCGCTTTAAGTTAACGAAACCGGGCACGTTTTTGTAACGACGTAAATAATCCCCATTTTCAATGACAAACGTTTTATTAGATTTTTATGATCTAAATAGAATTTAACGTTCTTCTGAATATAAAATAAAGTCATTGCCAATTTTCAACCTCGTTAAATTTGAAATAACGATGTAAATGATATGATAATATATATAGAAGTTCCGAAATCGTATTTGTTCGAATACGACAGTGCATATATTATATTATTATGTAATATTCGTACGTCAACCCCGGGATGTTAATAATTTCGCAGGCAGACATTATACCATTAAACGCGTGTTGTGCGCAATAATACGCAGTTAAATAATTTATTAACATACAGTGCATATAGCATCATACGTGCATAGGTAGGTGTGTACAGTGTGTTTATAATATTATGTAAATATAAGATATTATTATTATGTTAACAAATGGATTTTAAAAGTTCAATGCCATACATATTCATATCGTAAGGAGCGTGCACCACTTGTACGCAGTTCCAAGGGTATGCAATATCACAATAATAATGATATAGAACAATAATACATGGTTAAACACGTTTGACCATGTGCAGCGGTTTGTCTCGTGGTGCAGCGGTTGCATGTGTGTGTGTGTGGATCCGGAAACTTTTTCTTCTACACAAGTCGCGGTATAATATCGTGAACTGCACCAGTAATCTCTATGCTAAATTCCACACTGTTTCCGCTAACGATGGCGGCGGCGTCGCTTGAGCGTTCGCTCCGTTGGGTTGCGATCGAAGGGATTCCCGGGCGGCGTTAGACTACAATGTATACTACAAAATGTATATATTATGTACCTAACCTACCCATATATAAACGAATATACATATTCGAGAAAAACGGAATATAAAAAGTCGTTTGTACCGTAACAACTGCATGCGGTATAGTTTATATTATAGTCTCGCTCCCGAACTCGATGCGCCCATCTATGCGTGTCCTATGAGGTGACTTGAAATAATCGCCTGAAGTTTCGAAGGACAGCTTTACAGGGCGTTTTATTCTATCACACACCCGCGATTCTTCTTATATACGTATACATATATGGAGATTTAAAGTTTGTCAAATCCGTAACACATGCGGTAGGTATGTGTTTCGAAAGAAGAACGCATTAATATTATTATTACTTTAATATTTGCTACCAAACTATATCATCTTCAATGCAATACCTGGTCGGTAAATTCCAAAACACTGCAGTTCATCAGCTAAATTTTTCACAGGGCATTTAGGTATAGTATTGAACGCAGATAAAAGTCTTAAAATTAAAGTTATTAGATTTTCGTTTTAAATTTACTTTATCTTTTAATAAAAAAAAATTATTTTTTATTTAATTAATTTTAAAATGTGATACGATTATCGAATGGTATTTGTTACTTACCAAATTTCATTCCAATGACTATCGTGATTTTTTTTTTTTCCAGAATCAATTAACTATTATTTTTTTCAATTATACAGTATATAGTCATGTTCATAATGTTTTTACTAATATTTTATTATTCATCATTGTTAGCATTATGCGTTTTTATAAAATAATTGGTTATATTGAATTAACTACTTGTTATTATTTAATTTTAATTAGCACAAAATTACATTGAATTCATATGTAGGTATTTAATTATTCTAGACGTTTAATACTAATAGTTAATTATTTAATGATTCGATTATTATGTTTATCACAATTTTCATAAAAATAACACAATTTTAAAATAAATGAATAAATATTGACTGAAATGTAAAAACGTTAAAAAATCTAACCAGTATTTCAAAAATTATTTTTATATGTTAAGAATTTATTTTAATTTGCACAATCTGCACTAATATTTGTACAATAAGTACAATAGATGGAGGGATACATAAAAGAGCTTGGTTGGCTTGTTGAAGAAACTATTCAATAATAGCGATAATGGCGATATGGCGTGAGTAGATGTTTAAAATTTATAGTATATTTTCTCGATAAAATAGTAGAAATTAAATGTTCTCTCAAATAATTAGTACCTCTCTTACGTTAAAAATTCATATAATTTGCATTTATAATAGTATAACGTATACGAAATTTAAATTTAAATATCAAAGACATATAATATTATAATAATACCAGTTTAAAAATTACTAAATAGGTGTTACTTGCACTTTGTTTGAAATAATTTTTAGCATAATCCATCATCTAGGATATAATCATTCTTACCTATGAAAAAATAAAATTAATTAAATAAGTATTATTTACATAAAATTACAATGAGTGTTTTTTGGATATTATCATCACAATCATTGATTATTAAACAACATAAACTTTATTTTATTTCATTCATATTAAAATTAAATAAGAAGAAGTTTGTTTTAAAATCAACATTTCAAATTTATTTGATAAATTATGATTAGTAGGTATTATTATTATTATTTTTTTTTTTTTGATCATCTCATTTTATATATTAGAACACAGTTTGTTTAATTCTTTATCATTTTTAATATGCAATTTATTGTACATATTAATACATTGTATGAGTCTTTTGTTTTATAAAAATAATATATACTCAACATAATATGTTTTCTGTTCAAATACACGATGTAATAATATCGCACACGGTACCCGTGTGTAACATAATGCATAAGTTTCTTGTGTTATTGTATTAATTAGCTTGAAAAAAGCGCATGAAAAATACTGTTCATTATATCTGTAATGTAACCATTAAGTTTTTAGTGAATTTAAACAACACAAAACTTTAACTATAACTTATTTTATCTGAATATTAAACATTTTCTAGGAATGATCTTTTAATTTTTAATTCACTAAATCATCCGTCAACAACGGTTAATTATATATACGGCCTCCAAAGCATGTTACAGTGGTATAATAATAATTTACGTCATAACAAATAAACGACTATAGTGACGATATACTTCTGTAAAAGTGTAATATCTGTGGAATATCGGCATTAAGGGATGCAGGAGCATATATTAATATTACTGTATTGAATCAAAAGTATCCAATTTTCGAGTATCAAATAATAGCGTTTCGAGTGGTAGAACTGACCCTCTACACATAATAACCATATATAAAGTTATATATATATATATAATCTACTTGAAAAAAAAACCATTGTGTGTAATAATTTATTTGGATACTTGTTTTTGCAATTTTATCCTTGAGAAGGTAAATGGAGTGGCACGTCTTGTGTTATTAAATTAATTTAAATACTCTATGAATTTAACGACGATAATTTAAGTGAACATAAAAAGAAGATTTTGTGAAATATATTGATAAGGAACAAATATTAAGAAAAAAAAAACGTAACGAGATAATTGATAAATTCGTTTGGATTTCTGTAAAAATAAATGAAATAAACTAACCTTTCAAAGCATTTTTTTTTTTTAGTATTAAGTAACGGTATAAATATACATTTTTTTTTTTTTGATACTTTCTTTCAATTTATTTTTGTAATTTTGATATATTAAATTACGTTCGGTTTTATCTTTGCGTTGTTACGTAAAAATAAAAATAAAATGAACATAAAACAATATTAAATCGAAGCGTATATTTTTGTGCTGGATGCTTGTAAAAAATATTAGTATGCATTGTTATGTGGAACGGTGCAACAGTCAAAGTTAATTTTATATTTTTTTGTTTCATTGAAGGTTCGCAACTACATCGCATGTCTTAACTCTTAAGTATCTTATAGCTGATTGAATGTTTGAGAGCAGGAAAAATGCGTACAAAAAAAAACTGTTTTTTCTGGGATTACAAAAAACACAAATCTTTCACATATAATAATAATATGTTTTCACCACAAAGAATGGTCCATATATATAATTTCGAACACAGGATTAAAACGATTAATGAAAGTTGACAGACGCAAAACAAAAATCCTAGCCTAGTTTGAATAGCCTAGGTCTTAGAGAATCTGTAAACAATAAACGTCAAAAAAAGTTAAGATGTTTTGGTCAATGTTCGCGCTATGTTTTTATTTCCCTTGTTAACTCGTAGGCCTGTTGTCATTTCCCTTTTAGTTTTCATCCCTCTTTCGTCCATACCAGCAACGCACCCAATATCATAATCCCATCCGATGTAAAAACTTGTTAAGGAGAGTTGCGCGAACCCGTCTAAGCGTCAGATATATCCCTTATATAATTTATATATATATTTATTTATTTATGTGTATATATATATATATATTTATTTATGTATGTGTATATATATTTATTTATGTATATTTGCCACCTCCGCCTTCATGGGTATCACCATCGCTACCTCTGTAACACTTGGCAAGAAAATACTGTTCACGGTGTCGTAGATTACGTTTTAATATTATCACATCCATCTAGAGAGTTTGTCCTCAGCCTCGGTATTTTTATTCCACGATTTTTTTCTCTTTTTTCCTCCTTTACCTCCACATTCCGTATTTCACCGGTACTAGGTTCAAATATTGCGTACACCACACCTATATATGCTTACATCTCTGCTCTCCAACATATAAGACACGATAACGAGGGTTCACGGTGAAACGTGATTTTTTTTCTTACCTACGCGGAAACCGTGTGAAATTAGATTTTAATTTAGCCACTTCTTATCATTCAGCTCACCGTTAGGGTTTCTTTAGAAATATATTATTTTACATAGTATTTTGGCCCCAAAATGAACAATATTCACCCCTTTTGACAGCGATTATTCAACAATGGGCCCCATAAAACGCTGTTATTTTACATACAGCGTTGTAACAAGGTATATTACACAGATGTAGTCATTTGAATTTTATTGGGGCACACTTAGATGGTCTGTTTTTGAGCTGAATATTGAATCTAGTAACAAGAGCTCCATGTCTAGCTGTTAAAGTTATTCAAGTAATTTTAAAACATGTATTGTACACTAATTGAACGGTAAACATATTATGGTAAATAAACAGATTGAAATTATCGTAATCATTATAACTACTAGTAATATAACATTTAATTTATATCAAGACAATATTGTTCGTTCATATTTTTTTATTCTATTGTGACTATATATTGATAGTAATTACAAATTTTCATTACTTATCTGATAAAATATAAAGATTATAACTGGCGTTAGATTTATAATATTTTAAACTCAATGTGAAATGTATAAAATAAAGGTTTTTAAATCATGTTTTATTTTTATCTTTTACAACAAACACTTTTTTGGGATTCAAAAGAGTGTATCAAAAGTTTAACATTGGACCTTTATAGATTTTAAATCTTATCTATATGGCGTTTTAAAGAGGTAATTTTCCGATTTTCTTTGTAGTTTCTCGAACCATAAGCAAAAACACTGACAGCAACATTTTAAAAATGTTTGAAGAAAAATCAACAAGCTCTGTTTTGACTGGGCTGTATACAAAACCGTTACTTATAAGTGATCATTCTTTATAAATGTTATAACATATGACATGTGTACCAAAGTAAACAAAGTTAGTACCTAAATCCATGCATCTGTGTAGAATATAGATTATATGATATATTTTTTTATAAATAATATACGATGATGAATTACCTATGGTATAAGGAAGTATTCTTTTATTAGGTATTATTTTTTAAAATATCCATAGTACAATCATTTCAAATTACCAAAATCAAGTATTTAAAAAATTTAAAAATATTATGTACAATATGTATTTTTGGCAACATATTATTACATGGAATGTATAAGAAATATTACAAATATAATTATTTATTCGAATTTATACAATATATCATAGAGTGGTTAGAAAAGTGTCCTTTTTAGTATGTATGAATGCGTAGGCAAAATAACAGGTGATGATTTATATTTTAAACTAGGTGTTTGGCTTATACAATAAAATATGTTCCTACTTTTCAACACTTAGATCTTAAGAACTTTTTTGATATAGTTAACTGATGTCCAGCCCAAATCTTATGTATTTCTTAAAAAGTATATAATGAGGCACTGCACTAGTTATAAATTTATAATGCACATCTTTAAAAATTACTAATAAAATAACAAATGTAATAAATAAATGAACTACAAAAGAAATGAAGACTTAGAAGTTTTTTTTATTATTAAATGCAAGATCTACGGCTGAAAATATTATCATGTTTGGTGTTGGAGAAACTATCAACGATAAATTCAAATGTATATATATATATATATGTATAAAATATATTTTATTATATTTTATAGAATGATGACAAAATCCGATTTAAAGCTGGAGGTAAAAGAAGTTTTAAAAGGCGAAAACCTCATTCAGCTACTAACCACCGACATTGCGGGAAGGAAATTTATTGAACAAGAAGATAATGTTAAGGTGGAACTTCCGCCGAATGAGACACGAGTTCCAATTATCGTGTACCGTCTGAGGTGTTCCGCTTTTGTTCGGGTCTCAAATATCTGCCTTTTGTGCGTGTATGAGGCCGGAAAAAGGGACGCTACAGAAATGAATATATATTACATATATCCATATACTTATAGATAAATACATATAAGCGCGTGCACACAGCGTATAGATATTCGTTTCTACTTTTTCTTCGGTTAGGTTGTAAAATATAGGATTGTAAATAACCTACAATGTAGAACTGCGAATCATTTCCCTAGCAATATATCACCCTGATCTAACGTGAATATAGTCAATGGGTTGGGTTTCTACTCACTCACTCCGAGTAGCCTGAAACTACCACGAAATTCTAGTCCTAATGGCTAATGGTTTCTCAACCAATTTGACCATATCTTTATTATTTTTTCAACGTAAATATTGAATTTGCTGATGCGTTGAAATCACAAATCTTGTGGTGAAACGCATTTCTTATTCAACTAAAATATGTTGTTTAACATAATCTACTAATTTTAAATTGCATGCGTATCATTATTTGTTAGATAATACAATAATTTAAATAAATCGTGTTTCATTCACTCAAGAAAACATGGTTTTAAATTTAACAGTATACCTACGAATAATCGGAAACCAATATGAAAGTAAAAACTAATGTTGATCAAATATATGTGAGATGTGACCGTTTTCAATGCTTAAACATTAAATGTTATATTTGTTTTGAAAGTAAAAATATTTACGATACACGCTGCCTTAACAAGTTTAAATACATGTAAAATATATTATAACACTGTACAATAATATTTACAGTTAATTTTATTTTTATTTATAAAATTTTAAATCATAGTTTGCTATCAACTAGTAGAATTCGTGATATAATTTAGTAAACATAATTGAATGGCTAGTCTATAGCATCTTTTTTTATTATAGTGAATACTTAATGTGTTTTATTTTATTTGCAATTTTAAGGGTGCTAAATTTTGGGGGTTATGATGATCTTTTATCGATGGTTTGAATTTATACATAAAAGGTTTATTGCAATATAAAGTTTATACTATAAGCCATACGTCTTAAATAATTTACAGTTCATAATAATTCGTAAATTTAATACCGATTACTATACAAAATAAGTTATATGTGAACTATAATAATATATTTCTTTATTATTTTGTGCTTATTTGAATAAAATATAAGACAATATAATTTTAAATTCGCCGCTACTAAAAATTATACTCAAAAGTTGAGATACATGTTCTTAAAATGTTGTACTAAAAACTATATTAAACATTTGTTATAACTTTTCAAAGAATACCATAACAAATTCATAAAAATAAAAGTTAATATGTATCATAGAAACTCGATATAATAATACCTATGACATTTTCTATTAAGTGGTTTTGTATATATTTAAATAAAAAATCATATAAATATACAGTTTGTATAAAAAATATTAATTTGTTTGCAATTCTTATTGTTATAATTTAAAATTATTAGGTGTGTTCCATGGCACAATTATTATATACGATAGAAATAACTACATATTATTATTATATAATTCGGGTTGACGATTATGCTAGTAATATTATTCGACATTGATATATATATACGAGTATGTCGTCTATGTTTAATGACCACAAATTGTAATTAAGTCACGACAGGCACCTATATACATTCAGGTACACTTTTGAGAGGATACTTGCCGCATTCATAAAAACGGAAACGATGCAAGATGGAGATGCAACCATTAAAATTAAAATTAATTTATTATTATTTCATCGCGTAATTTATGTGGTAGTCGCATCAGTCGGAAGTACAGCGGTACGTTGTGGTCACGCGTAAAATGAACATTAAAATAATTGCAATATTCGTACATACATTTTATTCACAGTCGTAGCGGAAATCAAACGGACTACTGGTCTCTGCTCGGCCACCGCCGTTTCGGTGTCTGATGTATACTATAATAATATTATTATAATAACATTTTAGGCGTGTTGCCGAGCCCAACTATAACTCTTCGGGATCACAATATTAATATAATATAATTATAATCACGCCGTGACGTGACGTGGAGTTGCATTAGCAGGAATGTCCTTGTCGTCTCTTGTATCATTAAAAACAAAAAAAATAAAATAATTATTCGCAGTCATTGCAAACTTCTTCGTTCTCCCTTTCCCCCGTCAGCCGACCAACGTGCAACGGACTCGTTTCGTACGGACGGTTAACTCTGTGTGACAGTGATTATTATTACGACCATTCGTCCCGTCCCGTCGTCTTCCGGTGTCTGCGGTGGCGCTTATTATAATAAACCTAAAAGCAGCGCTCGTTCGCGTGTGCGAAATTAGTACGGCGGCGTAGGCAAAATCCCAGAGTGGGCTGAGATGGTAAAAGCAATACAACAACAACAGCTGTATTAAAATACGAGTGTGTGTGTGTGTGTGTGTGTGTGTTAGGGATGTGTAGTGGGGGGGGGGGGGGGTGAGGGTCGGAAACGGCTGTGGATCTAAATGCAAAAGTTGTAAATTTATCATCGTATTTAATACACACACGTGTGGCGTATTCCGCGCGACCGCTTACACCTCTTTCATGCCGGCCGACAACGTTTCATAAACCTCCCCGCTGTTTTCCAGCCACATATTTTCTTCGTCGTTCAGCGACACCAAAAAATCGCGCTTACACACACACACACACACACACACGAGATATACGCGATTGTTATTATTATTATTATATGCGCGCGGCCGCTTCTGTCGGAGGTCGGTTTTTCCGGACCGTTTAAATCCCTTAACCCCCATGCCCACCTCGACCCCCCTCGATCCCTGTACACTGCAGCACCACACCGATCACTGTACAATATATTATTATATGTATATGATATAGTACGACTACTATTATATTCTACCACTCCTCGCCGGACCCCGCCGATACTCGTCCCACCCCGGCTCAATGTGCGATGATATATATATATATCACATATTGCAGTTTATATACTTCTGTATATATTTCATGTATATATAAATATATGATTATTATAAATCATTCGTCTCGCGGCCATTCGGTTACAAGCGTATATAACCTACAAACCGGCCGAACACGCGCGGCGTATATATAATAAAATATGTGTACGGGTGACATAATATTATATGTTTCTGCGGGTCTATCGCGTCGCGGATATATTATAAGACCGGAGAAGTTTCCGCGGATACACACGTGCGCGGAAAAGGGCGCGTGTGGACGAGGAAAGAGCGACGGAAAAATAAGACACGATACAAGCCGTGCGGGCGGCGTCGGCGCGTTGGCGGTGGGTGAAGCTCGCGCGTGCTGTGTCTTTCGGCACGGTGTCTGCCACTGCCGCCATTGCTTCTGCCGCCGTCGCGCGTGTGCTCCGGATAAATATTTGTTCGATTCTCTCCCGTAGCTTTTTTTTTCTTCTTTTATATGAATAAAACATGGCAAACGGTGTGGCCCCGCCGCCGAATAGACACGTCACACGGTAAATGACCGTGCGCGTGCCCTTTCCTCGCTCGCACAAATGTGTTTTATCGCTTTGCATGGAAATAACAAAAAAAACCTAACCCAACGTGCTACACGGCGAGAAGATGAATTGAGCATGATTTGTGTCGTCATGCACCCACCCGTCCCGTCCGCCAGCTCATCCTGTTCGTCGGACGAGGAAGAATGACGGAAAAATGACGGGAAAATGACGATAAAAACAACCTAGGCGTTGCGTCGGTCGTACGATTAAGTCGTCGACAAATTGTGCGTGCGATTTTACCGATTATCGTGTATGATATAACTGTATATCCGAAATTGTATTCACCCACCCCCCCCCCCCCCCAAGGCTAACACTCGCGATAACGTCATTTTTCCCGCAAAGAAAATGTCGTAAAAGACACTAAAAAATCGGTAGGTAAGTAGGTGCAGGGTTATATTTGAAAAGTGTAATTTTATTTTTAACAATATTATTATTCCTAACGAAAAACGCGACTATAGTGCGCATTGTCACACATGACACAAATGGTCCGCAGAGATTGGATGAATTAATTCACTGCAGGATATAATATATTATTCGACGACACAATTAAGTCGTGTCAATTAATATAATATATTCCTCGGTTAAAACCATCGGACGCCGCGATGTCGTACAGTTATTATATTGATGTCATCGTTGCTATAATATAGTCGGACGAACACGATTGGACGTAGTTATATAATAAACGCACATTGCTGCGATCGAATCGTGATTGCTTAAATTTCTGAGATGGCATTGGATTTACATTTATGATACGGTGCAAAGCGGAATCATGGTATCGGAATTGTTTTTAAATTTAAATAATATTATTACAAGTGTTCTGAATAAAAATTGAAATACGCCAAACTTATAGTAGTTGATCGATATAATATATTCGTTGTGAAGTAAAATATTGTGCCCTACTTTTTGTGCTCTTTTATTCTCTCTCTTTGAACATCACTGCGGTTTTCAAGCGCAATTCGTTATACTACAGTGGGCAATTTCACAGAGTTCAACGATTTCACTAACATAGGTACACCATATCTGCGTTCTTATTGGTGTTTGTGATTTTTTTTTTTCAACTCTCAAAAACATTTTTTGTTGATAGGTATAACAATTACATTGTGATACAAAGTGTTTTGTAAGATAGGTACCGTTTGATTCATTAGTTCAACACTTGAACTAAATATTCTACCCACAGCATGTTTTTATTTTTATAAAATTGTTTGTTTTGCAATCAGTTTTCAATTTGTTTTAATTTAAATAAAATGCTTACTGATTAATAGTTATATAATTAAAACATATTATAATTATAATTATATACTAAACCACACTCTCTGAGACACAAACATAGAGTAAGTTAATTTATATATCTGCATAGTTTGATTTTATATAAAAATTTCATATGTTAATATAAGATATATTTGATACTAGCTAAGATTTAGGTTACATCTTAACTAACCTATTCTTGTCTGTATTAAATGTATGTATTTACAATCTATACATCTAAACCAGATATTTTATAATTGTATCAAATCTATCGATTGGCGTTTGACACACGAAAATTAAGTAATAAACATTCAGGTAAATTAATTAAAAATGATTTATTGAATATACTATTCGTTACTAGATTGTGTGTTTAAACTTTAAAATGATGGTGGTTAGATTTTCGTGGTTAGAAAAGTGCTAATGAAACAATCAAACATATTATTGCAATTTCTTAGTTTGAATCAAAATTTCAAATAAACGTGTGATCATTTGTTTCGATAAAATATGAAAATGTAAAGAAAGCATAAGGATATAATAATCAAATTAAATCGTATAATATCATACAAGAAACTATTCTTTGTACTTATGAGTCATATCAAATATAAAATTATGATACGCTTGGCATAAGTTTTTGATTCAAGGCCAGAAGTGAAACAATCCAACGGTGTATAACAAATAAATGTATATGATTTTTTTCAATGTTATTCTATATGGAAGCTTAGTTTGAACTGTCTAGAAAACACGATAAAGTTATATGAAAACTTTAAAACTTTTCAAAACATGCACTGCTCTTTTTTCTATTTACATTTTGCTTTCTAATAAAACTTTTCTTAAAATAAAAATGTATAATTAATATATTGCTATTTTTTAATACAAATAATAATTAAAAACCCAGTAAATTATAACGGGATGGTAATTTATTGACAATTTTTTAGATAGTTTATGATTCAAAATGAGCCATAATTAATAAATATACAATACATTCTGAATTATTAGCATGATATAGTCAACATTTGAATATTAATTAAAAAACTCGATTATTATGGAAATCATAAAATACCACTACAAGACTGAGTATTTATTTAATTACATTAAATTAAAATTCAGTAAAGATATTATTTTAAGTACATATTAAAGTTACTGCATTTAAGTATATACTGAGTCTTAAAATTATTTATTTGCGTATTGTATAACAATCTACCAATCGATAGTTTCAAAATGTGATACAAATAGTGATGAAAAACCTACATAACCGTTTATAATATGTATTATTGAATAAATAGTAAGAGATTTATTAGGTTATTTCGGTCTTGTAATGTTAAGGCTGTATATTTAAAAGAAATTTATATTTAGTTTTATTATTATATATGAATTAAATGTATGATTAATATATCATGGTTAACTCAAAATTATATTTTGGTTGAATATTGCAATAATGAATCATACTATATCAATCTTTTAGCAACGGGCCTCTTAGTTTGTGAAAATGTGTTGAAAAACCTTCGATGGACATTGTAAAAATTAATTTTAAATTAAGTTCAAACTTAATACATCTAAAATCATAAGATCAAAAAATAGTTGTCATTAATGATTGATTGAACTAGAGACGGGTTTGAATTCATTAAAATTATATTTATAAATAAACATATAATAAATTACAATTATGGTCTATACATACTTATTTGTAGTGTCTTTGGTCACTTTATTCATATAAAATGATAATTATTCGGTTAAGCGACGTTAACCATACCTAATAATCACGTTCAACTAATTCACAACTCACGAAAAAGACAGAAATCGTTTATTCTAACAATTAATTGTATCAGTATAGTTATATTTTTGATGATTTACGCTAGATTAATTTTATAAGAATCCATTCATAAATAATTAAGAAAATATTATATTATAAAATATAGAATAATAATTATGTGTTAGGTTAGATTAATAGATATACAGGGAGCGGCATATGTCGGTTCCTGCTGTCTTGTTATCGAAAGACTGCTTATTATCTATAATCTATGATATTTAATAAATCAATATACAACATAAACACTTAACACTTTATTTGATGCAATTTCTTTGTTGTGTAAATTCAGGAACCGACTTTTGCTACACTCTGTATTGTATAATAGTATTAGTGCATGTAAAAATCTGATTTAAATGTATATGAATGCGTATTTATGCTGGTTTAATCATCAACTTTACTAAACTTCATCACTGTTATCAAAAATCTAAGGCAATATTACCATTATGACAGATTTTGACTGATGAACTGACGAATAGAAATTTGTATATTTTTAATTTGATATTTCTCGTTTTCTAGAACTGAGAGTTTTATAAATTATATAGGTAAAAAAAAAAACAATTATAACACAGGCATATATTCAGAACAGCAACCAAATTCAGTGAACCATCTATAATTTACTTAGCTATTTAATATTGCAGAGAAAAAATAATATATAATGAGTTAACAGACAAGATTTTTAAAAAAGAGTAACGAAACTTGATGAATATTATTAATTAGGACTAATGCCAAATGTATGGTACAAATCAAAAAATCGTATCATATTTCTTCAAATTTTTGGATTTGTTGATGTCATACATACATTAGTGGATTCTCTCTTGAAAATAAATAGGCAGTGTGAATCACAGTTAATATTACGCTGATTATTTAGTGTATCGATCTCAAAAAAGTAATTTAATCTTATCATTTTAAGAGCCATTTAATTTTATTGGGGTAGAAAAACTAAAATAAAAACATTGCACGGCGTTCGAAGTAGGCAATTTCACTACACTCTTGTCGTAGAATTATACTTATTAGTTTGTGAGTCGTCTTTGCCCAGTCTTTCGACAACGAATCAATATTTATACTATTGGTCGACAGAGTTTTTATTTCTAATTACACCAATATTATGTATTTATACAAGTAGTTCGAATAATGTCACTATCAAATTATTATTTATGTCTTGATGTCATTACACGAACGATACGAGTATAAATAAATATAATTCGAACCACCGAATGTAAGCACATTCGATAATATTATCAATTTTAATAACTGCCGAAACGCTATTCGCTTCCATTAGACTTGATCGATTTGGTCCGCTAAAAATAAATCTTAAGCCAAATTGTTTTTACAACCCTATGAGTTGGTATACGTTAGTCATAGTAAGGTATACGTTGGTTCTCCACCGAAAAATTCACCTTTACCACCAACTCCACCTTAAACGCATTTCAACTAATGCTGTAATTAACTGGAAAACATTAACTTTCTCTGTGTTCGTGTGTAGTGCATATTATACTATACACATGATCATTCGTCAGGCTTTGTTTTATTGCTGCGTGCGTTCAATAAATCAAAAAAAATATGATTGATTTCGAAGAAACATAAACTTTCGAAGAAACTAGAAAGAAGATCTGGTACCAACTATTATTTGTTTGGACCGTAGATATGTTTTACAAATCGCGAACGATATGCGACGTTGAAGTATCACACATTTTTAGTGAGGTGTTTGTGGAAAACAACGTGTAAGCATCTCACGTATAATATTATTATTATTATTATAGTGATGGTAGGTACGAACGAATTAATGGAGAGAAACCGAAAAAAAGGGACATTAATTAACGTACATTTGACAATATCGAATATACGCGAGTAAATCATTATTCATTGCCGTATTATAATGCGCTCAGATACGCGAACCGAGAGACAGTGTCAAGTGTAATAAGTAATGAGTTTCCTGATACCGCATGCGGCTATAATGTCATGGTGTCATGATTCAATTCGCTTAGGGTGCTTGCTATCACACGATTTTCGTTTTAAGGCCATAATAATACAAAATATCTGAAATGCTCAGTGCAGGCAAATATATCTCACCGTTAAAACGTGTTCGCTCTTTGTGTTGACGGATATTGCATACCATAGTAGTATAATTTATATTTGTTAATACATCAATTTAACGATAATAATGATATAATAACTATAAATAGTTTACTTTTTCTATGTCACTACGTTGTACGCTTTACCGTTTTGCAACTTTGTCCGACCATCTAAAATATGATAATTCTCTAACCTTCGTCGTCACGGTGTATTCAACAACAAGTCTACTGCAAAAAATAGCTTATGACTGCAGTTGATTGTTCGTGTACGTTGTATTATAGCGAAATATCAGAATAATTCCGTAATAATTTTTATGTCGTATGATTATTATACGAAGCGTCACGGGTCCACGAGTTTATTGGGAATCGGAAAGCGTATATTATCGTTTTTGTTCGTTCGTCGTCCGCGCGTAAAATGATATAGCTTAACCGTACCCTGGGCCTGTGATTAAAATATTGGCCGTGTGTAACCACCCGCACAACCGTTCGCGGATGCCACGGTCAAAATTCATTATACCACCGATGACACACCCTCGCAGTTTCACAACCCTTGTACTATATTATTATATTATTAATAAAACAAAAACGTTAAAAATAAATTAATAATAAAAACAGTATCCAAATCGATCCATGCTGACCTGGTCATTAAAACAAATCATACGCCCACCAGTGTTCAATATTACGAGTTCCATACTGACATCCGTCTCGACGACTGACCGCATAAAATCGTCACTCCACCCGCAAGCTTTTCGCACGTCCCCTCTATTTCTACGTCATATTTGTTGTCAGTAGAGAATTTCACACTGTCGTTTCAGCAGTTGGCGAGTGTGTGTGCTGTGATTTTTATTTTTACACACCCTTAACCTAACCCTAACCTTCCGCCATGGTCGACATGGGTTTTTTTCTTTTAGATAATTTGTATGACAAAATACTATCGACGAAACATTCAATGTTATACGCTATTTTCAGACGTGGCATCATCATAGTATAGACGAGCTATCTGGGACGGTATATATTGAAACTTGATTGATGTTGCCAATTCTTAGCACAATACTATAGTAAAAACAAATAAATCATACTCATTCCGATCGAGTTTTTGGCGTTAAGGATTAAGTATTATGTAGCTTTTCTATTATGTAATGGATTTACCATGGATACATTGAACAATTTACACGGTGGATAAAATCAAAGTTAAATTGCATTTAATTTTTAATGCATTTTCAATCTAAAAAAAAAGAAGGAATTTCATCCTGTTGAAATTGATTTGAATACACAATGTGAAATTGTTTTTATTATTATCATTTTAAGGGCCGTTTGATTTCATTAGGGTAAGAGAACAAAAATAAAAAGACCACGTGATGATCGAAGAACGCAATTTCACTACAACAACGTTGGTACTACCAGGATAATTTGCTTGTCGTGTTTATGATGCCCAGGTGATGGCGGATCAATTTTTATATCATCATTCGGAGAAGTTTTTAGTTTATATTTTGTCGATATTATGTGTGTACGACTGTAGTACAACTCATGTGATCATCGACAAATTATTTATGCCCAGGCATTAGGTATTACGACCGTTGCATAAATAAAAATCCGTCTATAAATAAAATATAAAACTCGAGTCACCGAATGCAGAGCATTTGATAATATTATCAATTTCAATAAATGACGAAAGGCTATTCGTTTTCATTAGATTCGATAGATTCGATCCTCTAAAAATAAATCGTAAGCCAAATTGTTTTTACATTCCGATGTGTGTATATGAGATGTATAAGTACGATGGCTGTTCACAAACCAAATAACTGCCATATTATGCTCAAACTATGGTTTTATCTTCAGTCGTACTATAATATAAACTGTTTGAAAAAAAAAAGAAAACGTCAACAAAAAAGGGGTTCTGATAAAATATACATGTTATAATATAACAAATGATTTTGTGAGCTCATAATTTTGGCTTCAGCTAAAACACAGTTAACGTTGCACCTTATCTATTTATGTTACTGTTTATAATAATTTCATACACAATGGAACTTTTTTATATATAAAATATAAGTATTACTATTATCATTATTATTATTATCTATTAAATTTTTTAAATTCAAAACACACATTAAATGTAAAAAAATATTATATTATAAAGTTACAAAAACAGGTAACAATAATTTTATATTGTTTTAATTATTTACGATAATTTTTAATAAGAATATCAAACAGGAAATAATTATTATGGCGTGATCTCATATTTCTACTGATTGCGTAGGCCTATTACAACGTTTCCTTTGAAGATATTTTCAAAGACTTCCTTGAAAGCTATTGAAGTACGTGGTGGTTATAATTTGTTGTTGGACACATATCCGGCTCGCTGAAATCTTTGAAATTGGACGGGATTGGATTTTAAGATGTGAAATTATCATTATTACGTCGTACGATATTTTCATATTATCTTCATTAAAATAAAAAACATTCATCCAATTGTAGTTCAAAACAATGTAAAACAATCAAATTATATATTTGTGTTCTCCATAGACATAAATTAATACAAGGAAAAATAATGGATATATGATACTATAATATTAAACGTAGCACACAATTTTAATCTTAGTATGAAATTTATTTACTTTAGTGGAGCAGTTTAGTCAGCTTTGATTAAATAATATACAGGTGATCCATTTAAGTGGGTAAACTAACTATCTCGAAAAGTATTAACTTTTTTTCCCCTAAACTTTTAAGTTTATGTGTTTGTAAATCCATATAATATTTTAATTTTATGCACAATTCTATTAATTGGTGAAATCACAATCAAATTTTGATTTTAAAATGTTTAAATATCATGAATTAACAAAACCATTTGTTTCATGAATTAAGTGTTAACAGTTTTATTTTTTGTTGATTAGTTTGTGAGATATAGCTCTTCAAAGTATTGGTGGTTTTTTACTATTTTTCCAATAATTGTAAAGATCTGCAGGAGATAGTGATAAATTCGATATCGCTGAATCCAAGGAAACAAAATAAATCCAATTAGTCTAAAAGTTAAAAAGTGATCAGGGTTCAATGTACAATAGTAATCTTATATTAATTGTTATTTATTTTATTACCTTGGACTCATCAGCGATATCGAATTTATCACTATCTCCTGGTCTTTACAATTATTGGAAAAATAGTAAAAACCACTTATATTTTTAAGAACTGTATTTCATAAACTAATCAATGAAAAATAAAAATGTTAGCACTTTAATTCATGAAAAAAAAAAAAAAATGGTTTTATTAATTCATGATATTTTAATTATATGTGACCATTTTAAAATCAAAAGTTGATAGTGATTTCACCAATAAATGACTAACCAATAAATATACTTGTGAATTTTTTTCACGAGCTTAGAAAAACATAAACCTAAAAGTTAAAAAACAATTTTTTTTAAGTAATACTTTTCGAGATAATTAGTGTACTCACTTAAATGAATCACTCTGTATTAACAACTAGGTAATGAGTTAATGCATATTATTAAATTTTTTAACTTGTCTTATCTATCTTTAATGTCAATAAAACATAAACTGCCATTTTAAATTTAATGTTTTGGACTTTGAATTTTTATTAACAAACAGATAAAATATGAATTATAATTAACAGACTATGAAATAAAATCATTTAGACAGACATTTCCACGATGAAATCATATCTGAGAGGAAAATTACCTTTAGGACATCAAAATACCAAGTAAGACAGTATTTTATTTTTTTTTTTTTCAAGGGTGTAACAATTCACATAATAAGTCATTCAAAAACAAGAAACATGTTAAACCACTTTTCTCTACTGTAAAATATACACCTACCGACAATAATTTTACATTTATATACAGGAAGATTAAACGAACTCCATAATCGAAGCCTGGCTTTCTGCGATAAATACAACATGTTACACAATTGATCGAACATTATTAGAAGAAGAACGCCATGTTGTTATTGTGTTTACAACATGTTATGTCGAGTATCTTTTTGTTTTATTAATTATTTAATTGAAATAAGTCTAAGCAATATGATGCAATAATATATAATGTATACAAAAGCTTACTAATATCAATCATATTTTCTAAATTGTCAAAAAGAAAAAAAAATAACTTTAAGTACAAAAACTCATAATCATAAAAAATATAATAATTGATGTTACTATATAAAATATATAATATTATAATGTTATTAGATTGCAGTATTTTAGTATTTTATTTCGTTATTGTGTGTTGAGATTTTTTTGTGGTTTTTCAATGTAAAAAAGATACATTTTTTAACTTGTAATAATCAGAATAATATACTATACCTAATAACATATATTAAACGCAGTCGGCTGATATCACAAGATTATAATAGTTTAGCTATTTAAATATCAAACTTTTAGATATTTTAAGCATTTATTGTGATATAGCTATATTAATTTTCTGAATAAAAAAAAATGTGATGATTACTAGTAAAGCACTTCATAAATTACTACTTTCTTTAATCTTAAGAATAATTTAGGTTTCTAATTATTATAACATTCTTGTATTGTATTTATTTTTTTTTAAATTTATATTAGGTAAATAGTGATTCATAGCTATATAAATAATTATTAATATGCATATTTTGTTTATTTTTATTATTTATTATATATATATTAATAAGAATAACAAATAATAAGATACCTAAAAATATAAAGTTTATTGCAGAATATAATATACCTACTTATAGAAATATTAAATATTAATTATTTTTCTGCATGTTAAAAGTGTAATTGAGTCAAAATATCTCGTTTATTTTTATTATGGTTTATTTATATAAAGACTAAACATTTAGTTAAAACTATTTAAATCTCATTAAAAACACTTGCATGAATTACTGGTAGTCAAAAACGTTAGCATGGTATAATTGCTGGTACCTCTTGCGCTTAATTTTTCATTTTACTCGACTAATAAAAAAATGTGTGGTTAGTAAATTTTAATGATTTAATTGCACATACCTGTGGCCTTAAAGAAATATTCAATTCAATATTTTGCAGATCAATAAAACTCATATTTACCTTTTGTATTTTCAACCATTGAACCTCATTCAAATTTAAAAAAAAAAAAAAAAACTATTCATTTTTATATTTTTTTTAACCATTCAAAAATATTAATGGAGAACTTTAATAATAATAATTTTATGATAATATAAGTTGGTTCAGGTAAAGGTTCTTTGTACTTTAAGTCTTTAACTGAACTCAGCATATTTATATTGGTTTGTATCTACTGTTAGAATTTAATGGACTTATAATGATCACTGTTGTTATATTTTTTTTATATGTTAACACTTATAAATAGTTGTTAGTATTATTTAATTTCTTGAAAAGTAGTTTTCAGAAGATAGAGTTCGTATTTTAGTTAAAACTTTATATATAACAAATTTTATTTATTTTTATGTCAAAATAAATGTTTGAGCTCATATTTTTTTTACTTCTGAAAATGCTATATACATTTTGTTGTGAATTTATAATAGAGGTGTTTAACTCTTGCATTTGTAAATGTGGCCTAATATGACAAAAGTCATACAAAACATCGTTTTGGAAAAAAATTAAAATTAAAACGGTTTGCAATACAGAAATAGCAGATAAGTAACTTTGCTACATAATGTGTGTCAAATTAAAAAAAAAAAAACAAAAAAACTTTTAAATTATTAATTCAAAAAGGAAATAATGGATAAACATTGTATATGGTTATTTTTAAACGACCGTAATCTGTGAAAATGATTTCGAACAACATAAATTATGTATATAACATTATAGACTTTATGGATATAATGTATATATTATAGTATTAGTATATATGAACATTTACCTACAACCAAATAATTTTAAAAATTTGTAATAATGTAATGTTGGAATATAAGTATTTATTACTCACGTAAAATGTACGATAAAAATTAGTTTGAATAATTTTAAGATATTATGGGCAAGTTATAGATTTACTTATATAGTTATCTATAAAGTTGAAATAAAAACAAGTCATTAAAAATCTAAAAATAAAATGCTACATTTTGTATTGTTAGATTTAATTTACTATTCATTTTTGGATGGATGATTTATATCACTAATAAAAATTTCCATTGCTTTCACAAATTTAAAGAAAAAAACATTTCATATTTTATTTGTATGATTTTCTTGAATTATTCATATTATTTAACATATTTTAAAGCGTAACCATTAATATTTAAATATATTACAACGTTTTTAAAATTACACCTATTCAGGAATAAAGTAAAATATATTGTAAATCTGAAACACTTCCACAACCTATATATTTTGTATATTTTATCAACCATACAGTAAGTTAATTAAGTCATATTTATTAAATTAACATTTATTTTTAAATTTATTTTAGCTATAATAATATAAAAGTGTAATACACTAATACCTGACAAATAATTGTTTAGTCTCAAAAATTAATCTTAGTTTGTAGTTTAAAGTTTTTTTTTGTTTTTTTACATATATAATGTATATATATACTATAATTAAAATCTATATGACGGTAAGAAACATTCAATTTTATCATTTATATTCAATTACTAAAGAAATAAACTACTCTAAAATATCTTGATAGATAATACTATTGTTTTCCTAATTAAATTTGATTAGATATTTAACGTTTTATAATCATCATATCAATTAATATTTTATTTTATAGATTACAAATAATATTATTGTCCTTTCATTTTCCCCAGACAATTTCAACAATCATATTCTTCATATCATACAGACACAATATTTTCATTGAAAATTACCACTATAATTGTAAATACCTACTGTAAATTCAACGAACAAATTTCAATCACATTAAAAGAGACTATTAACCAGTAATTGTTTTAATATATTTCACTGTGAATTTATTATATTATCTTCTTTTGTTTACAAACAATCTGGTAAATACAACTAATATGGCCTTTCAATTTTTCACATAGTGTATTGTTCAAATACGTTTGTGATTTAAATTGAATGCAAACAGAACAAAATGTGTTTAATTTATACCAAATTTATGATTATGTTATATAGACTAAAGAAAAAATAATACTATACATTAATTTGTCTGCCATTCTTTTTTAATTTAAAAAAATAGATTGATTGTTTCTGAAAATCAATTAAATTATTGGACATTATAATTGAACATTTATCGGAAAAGCAGTATTTTTCAACACATAATAAAATTGCTCGTATAAGTTTTCATGGAACTTAGTAAAAGTTTATAGTATAGTCGTTGAATGAAGTATTGAAAAATGTCCTATAGGGTTCTGTAAAAAAAAAAACTAAAATAGAACAATAGGAAATGAGGATGTAATGTATACCTATTATGCCTTTGCACGTAGTTACAAGGTTTTACTAATTTCTTGATGCACTTATCGTGATAAACTGTAGTATTATTATAAGTTGAACGTTGTTTTTGGAAATAAAAAAGATTATATCAAAGTGACAATTCGTTTGTTTAAAAATTTGCTGAAAATAACATTTTTGTTCAAATTTGTTTGTCATATTTAACGTGGGTAACCAAATTGAATTTCGATGTTCACTCATAATAAAATATGCGTTTATATTATAATAACTATTTTAAATTTTCAAATATAAAATATGGAGGATGAAAAACACATATTACATTAAGTATTCAGATAATATCTGGGCTCAGATATAATGATAATAAAAAAAAAAACAATTATAAAATCAAATGTAGCAATTGATTTATTTTGTTTAGGTATTTGATGACAGCCAAACTTTATGTGTCATCGTTTTTGTGCGTGTCACTAAACAAACGAAAACAATCGGTGCATTATATATTCATTGTTCAAACGCTTATTATTATAATTTATAATTCATCGAGCTAGATTGGAAACTTCGTTTTTGCGGGTAAATATACAAAAATTAATAAATTTTGTACCCGAAGTCATTAAACAGACGTGTGTGGATATTATTGGTGGGCGTGATTCAGTTTCAGATGCTATATTCTACATGCGAAGTATTATTATGGTATAACCCTCGATTAAAATTATTTTAACAGTTCTATGAAAAAAGCTGCCCCCCCCCCCCAAAAAAAAAAAGTATAATATGAAAAACGTATAATGCACTCGTTCGGGGGCGTTATCCGATAGCGTTGTATTATTTATTTGTTTATTCTTATTATGCAGATAGTATTAATATACTCAGATAATAATATATCACCTATTAATATATGAATCACGATATAATATGATGCGTTCACGAATATTGGACACTATGAAACTATGGCAGTGTATTATGAGAAACAAGAACATCGAAACGAATCAATATTTTAAAATATGTTAATTTTTATTGTTATTAAACTCTAAGTTGATGAAAATAATCACGGGTATAGAATCTGATGATTTAACAAGAATTCCATTGTGTAGTTGCATTATGCGACCACATTATGTAACCAATTGTGGGTAAATTGAATACGATTGAATGATATAAGTGAATTGAAATTCAAGAGAATGATAAAACTCCGTCTTTCGTAAGAGTTATAAATTTAAAATAGTATAAAGAGATGTTATTGAGACATTGAGACTTTCGAATTATCAAGTTATGAATTACGTAATTTTAAACTTTTGTTTTTTAATTTGTTTCTTATAGGTAGTACATAACTAATTTTTCTTGAAATTTATTTTAAGGTACGAAATAGTCATATACTGATATGACGTATCACAAATTTACCAATTTTCAAATTATATAAATTATTAATATAAGTTCAGTATTGTCATAAGAAAAAAATTAAAAATATTCGATAATAATAATAAAATATATAAGGGTGCATTAAGGCGGAGTTTTGAACAGAATAGACAAACAAAAAGTGAATAATATTATTCAGGAAATTGGCGTGAAAGGATTTGAAGGAAAATCAAAACCCCAAAATAGATCGACTAGATTATTATATGAAGAGGGATAATTGCATACCATAAATTGTGATAAAACATACTACCTAAATTTTGAGAATTGACGACCGAGGTGACTGACCTGACATAATTACTTTTTTTATTGGTAAACCTTTATTCAGGTTTGACAATTTTCGTACTTTTTCTCTTTTGGCCATCTCACAACATCGTACTTTATCATTTTGTTTTTTTTGTTTTTTGTGTTCACATGATATCCGACAAAAAATATAGCATAGGTTTGACGTCAAAAATATAAATTAATATTCGATACTTCTAATAAAACACGTTTACTATATACATGTGTTTCGTATTTTTAAACTTTATAACGAAATGTGTTGTGGTCCATGCGTTGGACAGTACTTCATGTAAGCACGCAAGTACATATTCTATAGGTAGATAGATAGGTATTACGTACAGGAGGTACTTTTTTTCCATCTAAACAATAATAATAATGTTGTCTTCAGAATACTTCTGAAGTGACCCTTACTAATTGCAAAAAGTATCACTTTTTTGTTGGATAGGAACTCAACGACAAACATATCAAATATTTTGCTTATGCATGTGAAATATTTTTATTTTATTTTTTCTTAAAACGAAACTCCATCAGGAGAAAATATTTGTGCTTTCCGCAACGTCCATATTATTCTTAAAATACGCCCGAGACTGGCATAAATAATAGTTCGTTTTACTGAATCCGAGATGGTAAAATGCGATGCACTAGATTACGTGGAGTGATTCACGACTCGTTCTTAAGAAAACAAAAATGGCTACGAAAAATAGCCGACTTGCACAGAAAAAGTTATTCGCTCCGGTTTTTATGTGGTATAAATGTCCATTATACTATTTTCCAGCTCGTCTTCCTGACGTTCAACCCTATTTTAAATTCTCGTAGGAACGATTCGCCAGCTATAAAATACTATGAATTATATAATAACTTAAAAACAATTACGTATCATATCGGGAATTAAAATTTTTACAACTGCATACAATTTATTGAAAATAATAATATCATATTAGAATAATAATAAGATTTAAATTTTGACTGGAGAGATGGTGTGTTTTTATTTCGTATATTACATTTTTTAGAGGAAAACCTACTTTGGTGGTTCAAAAATGAAGTGTTCAAAACATTTCATAATAACTAGGAATATATAACAAAATTAAAGTATTTGAATTTTAAAAAAACATTAAAGATATATATCACACGTTTTTTTTTTTTTTTTGTGCACTTAAAGTTCAAATGTTGACGAAATTCATTTAAATCAAGAAATTTGAAGATCATTTTGTTGTTAAAAACGTATACAATTTTCAATTTATATAACTAAATTTAAACTGTATACTAAAACGGTTACTTACAATCATTGTTCTTACTAAGAGAGATAAATAAATAAAGTTCTAATTATTTCAAAGATATTAGCATATATAATGTATATATTATTAATAATGGACTTTAAATTATAAATATTCTTCAATATACAAACATATTATTTATGATTGTAACATATTACAATGTTTTAAAAATCAATGAGTGGATTTTTGATGAAGAAATTAATGATTTATTTAGTTTATTTTACGGTGTTTATTTATCATATAAATTATAATACCACAATACAAAAATATACTAAATAATATTGTAATTACACAATAACAATTATTTCAATATATTTTTATTTTATTAAGGTATACTCATTTGAACAAAATATACACCTTTAAAAAAAAATAATAATAATAATAATAATAATCATATTAACATTAAATTAATAATTCAAGGTTAGAAAAAAAACTAATACCTATCAATAAAATTTTAACTTTAATAGAAAGGTAACAATTTAAAACTTTGGAAGAAATGTATTCCATAAAAGGTACCCATTTTCTGCGCTTTAAATTTCACGCTAAATATCTTCCAAACAAGTTTTTTTTTATCAGGAAAGAAAATGTGATTACGTTAATATGTGAACTTTTCTTTTTGAAATATGTTAAAACTTTTCCGAACATCATCTACATTTGTCATTTTTCAGTTGATAGTTTTGTGAAAAAAAAAAAAAATGTATACTAATAGTTTTAAACATAAATATGTAAGTATAAAGTTAGACATGTAAAAGCATTTATCCGTTTGATGATTATATTTTCAACTTTTTGAATGTTATTTATATATATATATATTATGTAAATCTAAAATAGCTTTTTTGCTTTTAGCAATATACAATATAATATGTATATATATTTTATTGGATATTTGTATTATATTCTCGTCAATATTATGCAGTAGTACATCACCTTACTCAAATATGTACACAACAGGAAATTTGAAAGCAGTACTTAAGCTTATTAGAAGGGTTTCCAATCGCGTGCCAACAGGAATATCCTATGCCACGTTGTTTTTCTTACAATATATTATATTCGTCAAAGAGAAATATGCCCAACCTGCGTGTTGGCGTTAATTTTAATTTTTATGATGGTATCACACGATAACGATAATTTCTTTCAGCAGTTCATCACTCAAGTTTGATGACAATATTATATACCTAGTACATCAAATTTTTATTTATCTAAATTTCTTATAAATATAAAACCAGAATTATTATATAACTGTTATTAATCCATTAAAGTTTAATAATATATTTACATTTAGTCGACTATCATAGAAACATAGTTTTATATAATATAACTAAAGATATCACATTTTTAAATTAATTAGGTACAAGCTTCTGAGGAAATAAACGATTCAACTGTTGAATAGTAGTTCATGAAACGCATGCCATTGTAAACAATATTCGTATTCCATTGTAATATTTTAAAATACACTATTCTATTATAAATGTATTAATTTTAAGCTTATACAGTTATACATGTGTACTTCAGTTTTTGGTTATATAAAAATTAAAGTTTCCTATTCAAAAACCATCTTTGATATAATGTATTCGATTTTTATGATATAAATTAAATACTCACTTCCCGATACAATTATTTTCAATAGTAAATTAATCTTATTATCGATTGGTTATACATAACATAATATTATATACGAGTACTAATATGTCTTACAATTGATGAAACTTGATAAGTAATCTAGATTGATCAATACTTTACCTGAAACAGACAAAAATAATATATAAATAATTAGAGATTAATAACCAACTATGATAATGTTTAAATACGTGTATATATTTTTAATCAACATTTAAAACAGTAACTCAACGTCGAAAGTAATTTTTAATCGTTAAAATATATCTCAAAGTACTAAAAAATATTGACCCTTTTTATATTTATGTGTTAAATGAACACTAGTTATTTACAATTTGCAATGCATAAATGTATGTACATTTTAATTTGCTTATTTTAAATTTATACCTTTATTTTTCATGTGTAAATATAATTATGGCATTATAAATTACCTATTGATTAACAGTATTTTATTATTTAGAGACACGTTCAAAATCTTTCAAATTTTAAGAAAAAGTTAATAGGTAACAATTATTTACCAACATTAAATTTTGCTTAAAACGCACTATTTATATTATAAATATAAATACATCATACCAAAAAAATACAATAGTTTCAAAACCTTCATTTATTGAGTTCGTAGATAATACTAGTGTTGAGTTATTTTTCCAAATCTTAGTTCTTTTGTTTTTAACTTCTATGTATAGAACCTAAACTTTTATGTTTATAAACCATTACTAAGAAAATATGGTCATAAAATATATAAAGTATTTTATTTATGTCAACGCAAAATATAAATATATAAGTTTAAATATAAATATAATATATATATTTTATACATTATTTTTTTTTTAAACAGCCATAATAACAATAAATTATTTATCAAAAATTGATATTATAAAAATCTATGTCAATAGAATGGTTTATCGAATATTATTTAGTGAATAACATTTCCCATGATGACGTTGTTGTGAAAAACGTAACTTAAGTCAAAACAAACTTTTATTAGTACGATGGCTTCTAAAATACCTCTAAATAATGTTGTGATGCACTTAAACATTATTATGAGAGTTTCCCTTTAGGGACCCTAATGATTTAGGAATGAAATAGTCTATAACCACTAACGATTTTTCTTTTACCAACCAAACAAAAAAGAAACACTTTTCAACGTTGCCCGTGGTAACGGACTAACAATTTTAACTCACAATGATACTAAGATCAAATAATTCTTTGGGTTTTCACTAATATTCAAGCCAATACACACATTTTCAAAAATACATTTTTATAATAGATAAAACTATGTTCAAGTATATACTGTACTGAGTAAACTCTATACTACGAGCAAATTACATATATAGAATAAAATATGCATTATTGTAAAGTTACATAAACTTAAAGCAAAATAAAACTCAAAATATAAATTTTAAAAGTTTTTTATTTTTTAATAAGATAAACTTCATTGTATATAAAATATAATTTAAAATGAAATAAAATTTTTAAAATAGTAAACTTGACCTCAAACAAATTAGACATAAGATAAAAAAAAACATGAACCTTTTGTTTAGGTTACAATTATTTGTATTGCTACACCTAAATTCTATTAAAAAATAGTAAAATTAAAACTGTTATTTATCACCACAGCGTTTATTATAATATATTTACTGACAAATCTATACTATTTTTTACATGAAATTATATAATATTATAATGATTTAATTGCATAATCACATATTATTATGCCTCTTAATTATTAATTTATTTATCTTATGAAATATTTAGTTGGACCAAAAAAAAATTATAGAAATACTATTACGGTCATCATAACAATAAATAATCGCACAATAAAAAATATGTTTTTATTATTACACATGTATATTATTTTTCAACTTATGATGTGTAACTAATATTGACTTATTTTTTTTATGGACCAAGATTATTGATGTTATACGATGAGTAGTAGTTATTTTAAACTAAAAGATTGGTGATTCTATTTTATAGCATATTATATAGATGTACCGGTTTTATCGAACATTTATAAACGCATAAATTATAGAAAAATTGTTGAAGATCTGTTAATAATTTTTGTCTTCTATAATAAGGTTATTATAAAGCAGCTTTTGTGTACAGCAGTGTGGTACATAATAATTATACAGCCATTAAAAGTTAAAATTAATTATTACATAATATATATGCCCATCTAAATGGTATATTATGTCTCTGATAATAATTTATCATTATTATATACATATATATTGTATGGCACTTTAATTTAATATTTGATAATTCATTTTCATTTGAAGCCTATTTTAGGTATGATTGAGTATATAGAATAGAGTTCATATTTTATGCTAGGTTTATTCGTTTTAGATTCTTTACCTATTAAAAGTAATAAATACTCTAATGATTCGTGAGTAATCTAACTATTCAATACAGTTGATTTATCAAAATCAGGTATGAATCAAACGTTGTACTGAAATGAAATAAAATAAAATTCATGCGATAAATTTTAAAAAAAGATATAAATATTCTAAAACAAAACCCGTCGTATACGAGAAATAATGTTGAACTAATTATACTATAAATTAACAAATATAGTTACTATTTAATATTAAGCAGATTTAGTTTATTTTTTATTGAAGACCATAGTTAGTACTTTTAAGTATATTCAACACCTTTCACCACGAGTACTTAATAACACTATAACAGTGATATATGTTTTTATACTGAATGAAATTGATCACGTATATTTTATTTCATGTTAATTTCCGGAAATCCAATAGCTAAATTTACACACATGCATACATCTATTTATTTACACGCTCATTCAGCGATAGTTTGTAAGGAAAGGAGGACAATTTAACCCCAATATACACCACACCACTACTACCATCAAACCGGACGATCCTTCATTTTGAACCTAACTACCCTTCTCCTTCGTTTTTCATAGTAAACGGAAGCTGTCCATTGGATATTCACATCACGTTCGCTTTACGTCCCAGAAAAGCGGATAGAAGACGGAAAAATCTCCCCAATATCCTGTCCTACGGCAATTTCCCGTTTTTCCGCATTCGTGAACCCTAAAAATTAACCACTTTCTTTTTTTGCTTTAACCCCGTCACTTAAATCTACTTTCACCCGTATGCCAGCCTTCTCTAGCAGAATATCCGTCACATAAAAACCAATATAAAGGTGTTGCCAAGACAATCTGTGACCATTATTTGCAGCTTACACAGTTAAAAATCGAGTCCAACAAAAAATGCGTTGTTTTGATAATTTATTATATAAACAAATGCAGGAAAAATGGACTTTTGAATTAGTCTGAATGAGTACACATCACACATAAAAGATGAACATTGTTTTAATACTATTTGATAATATTTTTTATTTATAATTTTTTGTTCATACATTACATCATAAATTATAAAAATATAAAATCTCTTTGATCATTTTAATTTATCAGTGGAAAAGGTTATGGAATATAATTCAAGGAATAATTTTAAGAGAAGACAAGATGTTTGAGATTCAAAACGATATTTTTAAGTATGAGGACTAAGCACAACAATAACAAACAACAACACCTGAGTAATATATTGAGTATCTACCATGGGTTTTAATTGTGTTATCGAGGTGGTGAGAAGTTAAAATATTAATTAACTGCACTACAAACTCACAGCACAACTTACTGTCGTTTGAAATGTCTATTGGAAATTATTTGCATGTACCACTCTTTCGGAATCAAAACAACATAACTTCCATGTCAGTTATATAAAATAAAAAACTTTTTTTTTTAATTATAAACAAAAGTATTTTTAGTGAATAAACTTAACGTTATACGTTATGTATATTTTCACGAATTATAGTATCGCATATTATATTTACAATATTTAATCTTAGTTTTTATTTTTAAGAATCAGCTACAATTATAGAACTATTTTTATAATGCTCGAAAATTATTTAGAGTTTTGAACATGATATCTACTAAAAGTTAAAGTATACTCGTATAATGTTTAAGGTGTCTTAAGATAGTAATAATTTTTACGTAAATAAAACATATTTTAAAAGCACCTAAATAAGTTTTTATGGTTATAATAGTGGAACACTTAAAAAATTTATTTTAAAATATTAATATCCATTCTCATGAAAAGTACCTATACCAAAACAATGAAGTTTGTGAAGAAGATGTGTTATAAAAATATGGAGGTAAGGTGTTATTCATTGACCCACATCACTTACAATAAATATAAAATACTTTTACTCATAGAGTCATGTACGAATTTCACCGCGGCAACGTGTTCAACACATTGTGCTGTAATAATTCTTAGGTGATTGCTCGAAAGCGATGCGATCAAATTTTATTTTTATTTTCCCATTTTTATTTGTCTTATTCATTGTAGTCATTTACTGGTTACTTGCAACCCAATCTGCTAACCTTTTCCCAGGTCCGTGTATTGTTTGTTATCAGTATCTGTTGTTTGTTTAATAGTGGTGATTCGTGTGTTTCTTCATATTTTTTAGTACTCATGAAGGTATGTATTTTATGAATAAGATATTTCATATTGGATAATATTGATTCAAGTTTATTGAAATATATGTAAGTCGAGTACGAAAATGAAAACAGAACAGTGTTTGCAATGTATAAAAAGGAATTAACTCTGTTAAATCAGAACAATGTATATTATTATTCATACACGTATTTCTAATGCATATTCATGTACTTACTTAATGTAACTTTACTGCTGTTGAATATATTGAGTACATTCTCAAAAACAGTAGTAAAACTATATGACGTAAACTTATTATGTTTGTTTGAAGCTTTTAATGAAAACAACAAAATTGGTATGATATTTTCTTTACTTAACGATTGCAGTTTATTTTTTTATTTTTTTATCAACTTCTTATATGTGAACAAATACTACGTGTAATAATTTAAAAATACTAATACAATTGGAAAAGATTAACATTTAAAAATGTATTCAGAAAATTAAATTTGAATTAGTTCCTACATTTCTTACCCTTATGAATTACGCTTTAACAATACTGATCTAACAAAGTTATATTAATTATATTATATACATATATATGTGTGTGTATAAAGTACAAATGTTCATTGTTTCAGAAACATATAAAACTATACAATGTATTCAGAAAGAGGTCTTGTGTTTGATTTGTCGCACATCGACACATAATCAAACACTACTAATAGTGCTAAGTAGAACGTGATAAGTTAATAAGTGACTTTTTTGGGAGGAGGTGGAATAAATTGCCTTTAATTAATTCCAGTGTAAAACAATCGAATTAAAATAATACAACACCTTAAGTAAGCATTTCGAATTGTTTAAAAATGAATAATATATCTTTCTATGTAATTAACAATAATCCAACAACCCTTCTACTCGACCACAGAAAACTAATTAGCCCTGAAAGTCATTAAGAGACCGGGAGCAATACCGGAAAATAACAGAAAATTGCCACTAAGGGCTTGGATAGTTAATAGGTTCTTTAAGTTTCTTTTATTCCTTTTGATTTTTTTAGTTTTTATTCGTATTAAAAAAACCTTTTTTCTATTGTACGATTTTTATTATTTTTACTATTATTTAGTTATTTTTTTCTGTTTTGAAAAAAATAACATGGCAATTTATTATTAGGACCATAGCCAGTGAAATGTATTATTTCTCCATACATTTTTCAGGGGACAATTAGCAATAGAAGCCCCCTCATAGTCACATACACCCTTTCATTTCAAATAGTACACTGAAAATGTCATCCCTGCACAGCAGCAATCAATCAGCCAACATCCTGTAAAAGGAACGAGTCTACTTGCATAATCGCTAAGTCTATTCAGTTTATTGCAGTTAAATATTTCTCATATATTTGAAATTAACAAAAATATTATTTATTTTATTGAACTTAAATTACTCTTAGACAATTCAATACCATTTTTGGTATTCGAATTCATATCAAAATAAAAATCTAAAATATATAGTTACGTATAGTTACGATAATGAAACTGAAATATCAATATTTCTAACAACTCTTCTAAAATTATAGTAAACAATGTAAATTGTGTATAATATATTTACATATATTATATTCTACTTAATTCAAGGTTTCATATTAATTAAAATGCTGCTGAAATAAATGTTTTAGTTTTGAAAATAACTAATTTGACAAAAATTTGTAATATAAATGTATGTTTGTATTCAAATAGACTAATAAAGAGTTAGCTTTCCTAAGAAAAACCAACCTATACAATACAATTTAAACCTTCTGCTAACGATAATCATAATATTAATGTTAGTGGAAATCACACAAAATTAACACCATATTAACTATATAATTTTAGTTCTATAAATCACTTATTATGTATTAAACGAAAAACTATAATTCACATTGATGTTGATGATTTTAAGTTCAATAAAAAAAAAAAAAAAAAAACCTTATAAAATAATAACATTAGAGAAAATAATATACAAAATGAAAATAAATCATTCATATCAAATAAAATATTTATAATATGTATCTGTAATTTATGGTAGGTAAATATTTTTATTATTATTTTAAGATTAATTCATATTTTTGTGTATTATGTTACTAAAATCATTGTAAAGTAATCATTATAGTTAATATACAACTGATATATTTTTTTCATCATATATAGTTAAGGAACACCCTAATACATATATTATCAACAAATATATATATATATATATATTTTTAATAATAATTTAATGTAAGTATATAATATATATAATATATATTAGCATATATTATGGATATTATTATAAACCAACTATTTTAAATGATGATTATATATATTAAAAAATTAAAATAAATTATCTACATATATATATATATATATATATATATATATATAATAATAATAATATCTCATAGTTGTTTTTAAAATTTAAATGAAAAATAATGAACATTATATTTTGTTATAATCCAATTAAAGTTAATGTTACATAGATATGTTGTTTAGTTATACAATTTTAAATATAGTTCTAATGAATTAATCAAATTGAATTTATATACAGTTAAAACTTAAATTAGCAACATATATAGCTATTTTGAAAATTATTAAGAGTGCATTGACAACTACCACCTTGGGATAATTTCTTTATTTAAATGTTTTATTTTTATATGTAAAAAAAATCAACGGATAGAAGTGATATTAAATACTTTAGGAGCGTTGCCTAAGTTAATCCTATGTTCACTGGTTTTAAAATTTTTAAAACGAGTATTGCAATGATGAATGGAATGGTTTAAAAAAAAAAAACATGAATCCTCTGAAAGGAGTATCTAAAAAAAAAAAAACTGCACTGGTCAAAACTGTGTATGATTCATATTTATTGTCATCATAGACTTTATAATTTATCGTTTAGTCATTTTACTTTTAGTATAATTATGTAAGCTTATCAAAAGGAAAAAGCAATATTATAACCATGACATGGTTGACATCATTTAATGCATATTACTGATCAGTAAAACTAACAAATTTGAGCTTATTATTACCACTGTTTAGATGACTACTATAAATACGAGCTTACTGTTCGCTAGGCCGGCTTGAATCGTTTAATAGAGTACTTCCAATTTAGACAGTTTCGACATAACCAAAATGTCACTAAGACCTCCCTGAAACATTTGATACTCCAGAATTCAGAGTGATTAACAACGAACCAAAAGGTTTCTTTGTTTCTGGGTCATTGTATACAGGAAAGGGTCGTTTACAGACATATCTATGAATTCAACAATTTTAGTTATGCTGTTTATGGTGTAACTATATAACCTTATACACCCGATTGATCAATTTGTACGCAAAAGGGCGACGAACAATCAAATCGATTATAGCTCAGAATATTCCATTAATTATAAATACAAGATTTTAGTGTGTGAACTAAAATTAACAATGAATTCAGAACAGGTATTTCTCATAAATTTCCCTGTATGTTTATATTGTGAACTATACATAATATTATAATATATCGTCAAATATAGCTTTGCAGAATTGATTACTTCTGAAAATATTACAAGTAATAGAATGGATTAATCGAAAACATGAAATATTATATTTATAATTTATTATAATAAAACAAATATAGATTATTAGCAAAAATCACATTCCACTGTTTATATTAAAAATGTAATTTATGTTTAATATACATTTTACTATTTACGTATGAATAATATTTTATATTATCATGCCCATCGTTGTATATACTTTACTGTTTAAATATTTTAATCATCTTATTACTGTACTCGAGCTGATACGACGTAGATAATAACAATATTTTATTAAAATAGTACTATTTATAATTTAGTTTTCTATTATTAGTACTCTAGTATGTTAAACTAATTCTTGCCAAAAAAATCTCATATTAAATACCAATTTTACATAATAACTATAAAAATATTGTGTGAATATTGGCCAATAGAATATTTCAAATTAATCCGAATAAAATATATTAAAATTTTCATTGTGTATATAAAATTATGATGAACATAGTTCCAACAAGTTGTATACGTTTACAGTGAAAAATGTTTGTGATATTATAACGTTAAAATCATTTCAGGAAAATTCAATATTTTCATAGGTATATAAATATATATACGAGTATATAAATAATATAAATAAATAAAATAAAATAATATAATTTAAAAAAAATCCGTTCCAAAGTCAAAATTAACATTAAAAAAAAAATGTCTCATTTATTTATAACGTATTTATTTTTCTGTAAAATCTGCTGTCTAAAACCTCGCATAATAATGTCATTATCTATGAATTTTGATATAATAACAAAAATATATTAAAGGTACATAAATCAACAAAAATCTAAAAAATCCATAACATTCAAATGTTTACTAAAAAATAATATTTTAATATTTTTTATAGCATATTGTGATAATAAAGAAATATTTTCGGATAAAATATAATTCATTTTTGAATAACAACAAATAAACAAAGTATTATTAAAAACTTATTTTACATAAACATTCCTGTTTTCTCTAATTTTATTTTTACACTCCAATTTTGATAAATTCAAGAATTTTTCTGCCTTTTACAACCTAAAGTACAACTAACATAATATTAAAGTAGAAACTATAGACCAATCTCAAAGTTGAATATTTCTTAAAATAATATGATGAAATGACGGCCAAAAAAAAAAAAAATAATAATATAATATAACATAACATTAAAACACTAACTCATAATTATTATAAAACTAATACATTATCATTTTTACAATTTTTTTTTTCGTAATTATTTGTATGTATTTTTGAGTTGAAGCGTCCGATTTCTTATCGATAATTTGTATTTGAATTTTTTTTTTCAATTTTTCTGTACCTACCAAAATACTTGTAATATTATTAGTAAATTAAATCGTTTCTGATTTAATGGCATTGCTTTCAAATATCATATTTATTTTAAGTTTTGATTTAATGTTTTGGAAGTTTTGATAAAACCCAGGAAACAGATTAAATCCGTTTTAATTGAAAATATAATCCAAATTCACTAACGCGAAAGAGCTCACAAGAACTTTGACATACAAGCCACGTCTGCTGTACCTAACTTTTATTTCATGCTTTTTTCTTATAAATCCAGAAGTAATTAATAATCCACTGTGATAATTCCGTGAGCACTATTGTCGTAAGAAGACATTTTTAATACCATTAAAAATATGGTTTAGAATATTTGCTTAGGAGTATTTTAGTTGTATACGAATATTTTTCTTTAAAGTATACTTATTTAGATTATACTAATCACGCATAATATTGACTGTATTAACCTCATTGTGTAAATATTGTTATTTTATATTATTATTTTTAGTTGATATTGATTTTTTTTTAAATTTTATACTTGTTTACGAATCCAAATCTTATACTGCGTTGAAACTTGGGATATTAATAATAGCATCTAATGTATTTCATTTAAGAGAAAATCTATTTTTAATGTTAGAACAATACAATCTGATAAAACTTAATGAAATGTACACAAATTATTGTTGAACGGTTATTTAATAGTAATATAGTCTGTGAGTTACTCAGTATGTACACAAAAATATGTTTTTGTGACTAAAAACGACTTTTGTTCACCCTCTAAAATGAAGGGGTACAACAGTTCATTTCCAAGTATCTACATAATGCAATTCACTCGACGAGTAGACGTTATTATATTATTTAAACGGTCAAACACACATTTTATATGTTATTGAAATACGAAATAAAATATTAAGATTTGGCGATACATGAACAGGTTATAAATTCAAACAATATTAAAGATGGAAAATTTATTTATTTTATTCTGCTATATTATTATTATGTTATATATGTATTTTTAATATAAAATTGATTCCTCAGTAAATCGATTCTAGATCGAGAAAAGCTTGGACTTAATGCACCGTTGGGATACGGTTATTAATCCGCGAAACCCGTTTGGCGAGCGGTTTCACGTTAAATCTTTTGATCCCGCGGGGCTGCATATTCGGTCCTGGCAATTCGAACCGTCCTTCCACGGTAACACTGAATGATTATTAAAGCAAAATTCACAACAGCGAAAGAAACCGAGAGACCAATCCCAAAACTGGAAAGTATTCGAATTTAATTTATTGTTGTACGTATGTTTGTCTCCTGGTTGAGTCGATAACGACGGCGTAAACGGTGGTACAGAGACAGCCGTCGCGTCGGTCATACTTTGGATACTATTTCGACACTCTTTAGATACCCATTTGGTACTTTTAGGACACTTACCCGACGGTTCTTCAGCAGCCGCCGGGTGATTAGAATTTCTTGTCCATGTGATCCAATAATTTCACGGTTGTACGAGTTTACCCGACAGCAACAGCTTTCATGAGTGAAATTGGATGTTGTACCTGAATAATTACAATAAATACTCTAAAATTCCAAAATGACCAACTATACGGCGTATATTGACGATGCGTGTAAAAATTCTGAATGTATTGCGTGAACCAACGCAAGTGCGTACACTTTCTCCTTTTTTTACCTGGAAAAAATCACATAATCGGACAATTTTGAATTCCCGATATTTCTCTTTTCATGAGTAAAAAAATGTTGTATTTCTAGTTAATAATTCGTATTTATTTTTCCAGATCCTTTCATAAAATTTCGTAAATAATACTAATTATAATGTTAATCAGGTCATAAACAATAAAATATATAAATTAGACGAATTTCTCCATGAGGCGCTATGAATTCTATGTATAATAATATAATATAATATTTATGATGATCAACTGACATTTGTTTATCTTTAAAATACATTTTTGTTCAAAACAATAATAACTATAGGTGTAATTAAGGCACCTAAAATTTCAAAGTGTTTACATAGTTTACCAAGTCAACTATTCGTTTTTTAACAGTCGATATAAAATAAATACTTGTTCAATAATATTTCTATTATGCTTTAAAAAGTTTTAAGCAGAAAATATTTTGAGTTTATTTATTTTTCGGCTTGAGCGCGTAATTGAGTTATATTTTTTTTAGGTGAAAGTAAAAATGTGCAATCATGATGCACAAAACTAGCACCACCCCAGCAGTGAGATCCTGACGACGTTGCGTATTAGTGTGTTATTTTAATATCGGGCCGATCGTATTTCGGTTATTGTCGACAATAATCTACACGCGAGGTTTTCACAACGATAATAATACCTATTTTCAGATACGACGACGCATTCGAGCTTGGTGATAATAATAATTACCGACTGAATATTATATTTAGTCGTGACAATGCACCGGCAGGCGGCAGCAGAGTACAAATCAGCTTAAAACTAATCGGAAACCCCGCGGCTTTAAAATTAATTACAAACGATCACCTCTTCGTCTAAAGTATTAAAATTTCTGTTTTTACTTTATTAATAAGTACCTATTATTATATTCGATTGGCATAGTATTGTAACATTATATTTTTGAGCATACAAATAAAATTGAAAACAAATTGGATTTATGTCGTTAGTGTTTAAACGTTATAAAAACACGTATATATGTTTAATTAATAATTTCAATATCACATTATCACCTACCCAATGTCCTATGATCCTAATTTTAAAATCTACTTTCATGTTTTGGAACTATTTCGTAGGTGTGTATAGGTAGTCGAGTAAATGGGTTTATGTAGTGTTTCAACGCGATGCCGTACGTTGTAGTCGTATCGTTATATACCTAGAAAACATTTTTTTCGTTTCTCTAACCAGAAAAACGTCACGTCCGAGATTGTTGTATTAAATGCGGTGTTCCTTTTTCATGCAATCCTTTTTGCATTACACTGCAATGCGATCTTTCCGGTCGCCGGTATTCCACGTAGCCGTGCACTACGCACACTCCACCCGCACACCACAGCTAACATTTATTTCGCCCACGTCTTATTTGTTTACGAAACAGTGCAATGCGTTTGCGGCCAGTCCGACCGGATGCCGGTGCGTTTGATTAGCGTCCTAAAACGTCCCCATAGGTACCTACGAAGAGATATGTATTTTATGTTGTACGCAAAATAAATGCATTGACATATTGTCGTGTTTCTCCCTGGACTCCATGACGGAAGTTAGCTGTGAATGGTTTCGTCGATTTTTTTCTCCAAATCCGTCATGATATTATGGATTTTTTTTTTCTATCAAGAGGGTTGTAATACTTTCGATATATGAACTATAATATGATTTTATTTTCGATGACGTATCCCTCGTGGACCGTACGTCGATGACGTACCGGCGGGTGACGTTTAACCCCAGGGAAACAGTTTTCGGTTTCTCGAGGGCGTACGCTGCAAGTATATCTGAACCAAAATTAAATCCCATTAAACATACTCAGTTTGGTATTCAATTCCCTCCGCTATTAATTTAATAACAATATTGTTGGCAGAGTATTTAGCAATGAAACCAACATCACAATAATATACATTATAGGTACACAATATAATAATAATATATACATATTACATTGATCACCTAAATGGTGGAATATTATTATATAATTTCACGTAATTTACATTATCCCATTCACGAAAAAGCATCCAGAAATGATTTTAATTCCGTTACTGCTATATTCGAGTAGGTGGGTAGGTACTCAGAACCATGTAATATTAAGGGTATATATATATTATATATATGTATATTATATTATCGGCATTACACGTTTTATCGATTATTCAATTCATATTAACGTGCCACCTATATATAATATAAACTGTAACTATTTTTAATTTGTTCCCGATAATCCCTTCTTATTATCAAAATGTCAGTGCTGTTTTTAATCGCAAATACCTAATGCCATACTTATTTATTTCGTTCAAATATTTTTCCGATATTTTGTTTTTTTGACGGCCATCAAAATCCATTCTCAAACTTGCTTTTAAACTAAACAGATTTCTATTTGTTCGGTGTACATTTTAAAAGTCATTTGTTAAAACTCATGCAAAAGATTTACGTGTTTTTAACCGTGCCTTAATGCCTTATATAATCTTGATCTTAGACTTCAACATAATATTATCACTCACCACCTGGAAATAAATAACCCCCGATTATTATCATGTTAAGTAACTGATTTATAATAATAGATCTTTGCTTCAGAACGTCGATTTGTATTATTTCACCGAATATTAAATGCTCTAAAATTAAGAACGAGGTATATTAATTTATAGTTTCAAATTATTTTGATAACATCTCACTATACCTAGCTATTGTTCATGTATTTTAGAAAACATTGTGCTATATTATAGGCAATAAACGTAAAATCAATGGAACGCGTAACGCAGCAAATATACTGATACCGGTGGTTTATGTCACAAGACCGATTTGTCTCACAAATGGCCACGTTATATTTCAAAGATACCTATCGTATTTGTTCTTTAACATCTTAACACAAAACGGTAATAAAACTATTTGTCTATTTCCGATTTAATGACTGATTGCTCTGAGTTTGCTTTTAAAAGAACAAAAAAAAAAACCGTTTTAAAATGAATTTTTACCAAATGACATTATTATAAAAACTTTTTTGAATTTTTCTAAATATTGTTATTTATTTTGTTGTTCATTGTGTGTACAAACCTACATTCACCATAAACGAATTAAATGCTATACATAAATTACATAACATACTGTTGTCAAAATTTCGTGATCTACATTACACAAATAATATGATTTTGATTATTATGATTGATGTTTTATTATTTACATAACTCGTATCTTGTTCATGACTAAAAATAATCATATTTACGCAAAAACAATATTTGAAATAAAATAAAACTGCTACCATGGGTATAACAGGGACATGAAGAATCAAAAACAACTTAATTTTTAAATGTCTAGCAAATGTTAATAATATTTTATGATTTGGCAAGTAAGAGAAAATGAGGAAAATCTACCTGTCAATCAAATTTGATAATTAGTTTGTATTATGTAAATTTTTCTAAAATAAAATCAAATTATTTTTTTCTTCTTATATATAGTTATAGTTTCCTCCAAATAATAAAACAGATTTTAATCGATGAATAAAGTATATCAAGATAATGCGTATTATAATATGTAAAATTTTAAATAATAAAAGGTTATAAATCATAAATATATGTATTTCTAATTATCTACGTACAAACATGCAGTTTTGTATAGAGATTAAAGAATAAAAATTTTGAATTATTCATGGTTTTAAAAACTAATCAAAATAATAATTGAAACGCAATGAAATACATCAATATACACATGTGATCAGAGTAGCATGACATTTTTTTCAAAAATAATAATACATATTTATAATAACTTTTAACAATAATTTCATTTGGTCTCAAAAATATCTTACATGGAAAAATTTTATAAAAAAAACTTTAAAAAAAAAAATGTTAATGTATTTGAACTCAATATTGTCTGGAAAATTAGATAATTTATTTCTATGTAACTACTATACAAAAACTATTTAGTGGAATTTTTTTTTTTTGTTTTGATAAAATGTTGTATTATATAATGTTGTATTAACTGTCCAGACATTTTTTTTGTTCTAGCTTAACTTGTAACGTATATAAGTAGATACCTATTAATAAATCATAATTATCATACAATGTAAAACGTGTATTGATTATTTTCACAATGTAGAATGATTTACATTTTTAATCGAATCAATTAAAATGTAAATAACCTAGCATTCTCCTAATATAATATTGTCATATAATATTTTACTCTTTGTTTAATTTTCATTCTGAATGAAACTAATTAATGGATTTCAATTGAAAAATCATTAATTAATGACGATTAAATAATAGATGAACGTGTCGTTTATACTTTTAATATGCTATCATTATAAATTTAGATTATTAAACAAAGAATCACATTTTTTCAGCATGGTTGATAAATAATGATTATATATAATTATAATATTGTTTAATATATTTGACTCATATACCCATTATATTGTAATATCTATGTCAAATACTTATGATATTAAACATAAACATGATATAAAGTACAACCACGATAACGATTTTGGTTTTATTTAATTTTCAAATTCATCTATTATTGTTTCTGATATTCGTTGAAGCTTATGACATGTGGAGTAGTGAGGTTTGAAGTCGAATTGATGAAGTGGAATAATTTTTAAGTATAGTTTCGATCTGTGTAGCAGTATCATATCTGGTAGTTTGGAGAGATTAGGTAGTGAACTAATACGTCTATAGCTTTCCGGTAAACTGTTTAAGTTTCCCAGGTTTGTGTATAAGAATGATAATTGCTTGTTTCCAGGTGTTTGGAAAATATCCTATTCTTAAAATGGATTTTAAAAGGGAAAACGCGAGTTGGGTCCTGAGATATTTGATCTCTTAAAAAAAACACGAGTTGGGTCTGTTTGTACCAACGAGCCTTTTAATAAGGTTGTCGTCGGGCACACGGTCATCCGGAGCCTTGTGAGAAATAGATAACACCTTGTGGTAATGAATAACAGCGATTTAAATATTAACGACACAATTGATATATTTTACATAATTACATATATATATGCAATATGTATATTAACAAGCGAAATAAGGGGGCGGGGAACACCGCTCTGAGGGAACACTCAATGTCGGGCGGAACTTCCAGTGACTTAGCTGAACTGCTGGTGGATCGTCGATTGAAGGCGGAGCGGCTATATCTCGGAACTGAAGATTTTAAGAACACGTGAGTAACGGGGAGCACCGGAACGTCTCACACGCGGATCAACGTCGTATCGACACTTGCATATTAAATAACTGTTTCGATCGGGAGCTCGATGAGGTCGACGGATAAATCGATCGGATTTATAATATGCTGATATAGCAATAGCAAAAAGAACAATAATCTTGTTGTGAGAGCACACTTTTTGGCGACAAGATGGCCGTTAACACAAGAGCACGTGAATAATACGCAACGGCGAACGGATCATAACAAACGTAAACAACAGCGACGACCGTTGGCGGCGGCGTATACGTTGTTGCCCGGACCAGGGTGACGGACACGTCAGTGCTGCCAACAACGCGAGTTACCGAGCGCGGTCACTTATCATACCTATGTCCAAGACCGGCGGTAATCAATTTTGGACAAAAGGATCGAACAGGGTCCGCAGTATTATTTGATATAAATGATATAATACTCGAATCGGGTCCGCGGTAATATTTGATAATACTCGAATTGGGTCCGCGGTAATGTCTCCTGGGTAACGCAAATAGGCTAGTCCCAACTGATGTACAATTTTTTACTGAATTAAGTTAATTTTATTTTATATCTTAACTTTAATTTTAATTAATTTGATTCAATTATTTTCATTAACTTGCCCACCTTTGCATAAAATATACCGGGACCCAACTAATGTACTCCATAAAGTATACCGGGACCCAACTCGTGCTGTTTTTGAAATCTGGGACCCAACTCGAGTTTGTCCGTTTAAAAGCCTAGCTAAGAATGAGAGGGCTTTTTGGATAAGGTTTTTGAGAATTTTATTGGTAATAAGGCCGTGTCCAGGAATTTTTTTATTTGCAAGTCTGTCTATTATCTATTTTGATTTCTCGGGACTGCATGGATGGATAGTATATATTTCCGTAGAATATGTAATTATAGAGTCTATTTGCTGTGTTGTATTTGTGTTAGTAGCCCCAGTTGTGAAACAATTTTCAAAGTGCTGGGTAAAAATTTTGCATTTGTTAATGTTTGTTCCGTAGTTTGCTAGTCCAACATAAAGCGGAGAAATAGTGTCCCTTTGTTTGACTAGGTATTCTTATTGTAGCGTTTGGATTCATTATTGATAGATATGTTTTGTAAGATTTAAATCTATTGTTATCAAGTTCCTACTTGACTCTTCGTATTAATTGGTTTTCTTTTATTAATTTTCTCTGAAAATGTCATAGTTAAATGGCCGATTTATTAATTTTGGGGTTTGAGAAATTAATACTATTTGTTTATACAAAGTTATGATAACTGGAGCGTGATCAGACTCTAATTCATTCGAAACTTTGTGATGTAATTGTGTCGTGAAATTTGAAACAAGATAAATGTTTAATATGTTTGGTTGTCTACCTGTTATGTGGAAGGTGGGTTTGAAGGGTTGTAATAGTATGATTCTTAATTCAGAAGTGAATTGGAATAATTTATTACCATTTGGGTTTGTTTTTTAGGCGACCCCATATTTCATTTTTAGATTTTAAATCTCCTAAGAGTATGGTAGGGATAATTTTCGGTTAAGTGGGGTTTTTTTGGTGTAGTTTTTTTTTCTTTTGATATTTTTAAAATAGGTGCAACCCTTATAACAAACTGGGTGAACTCCATTGCAATTTACGTAGTTAGGAGGGATTTCTGATGTTTTACAACAGTTTGAATAATTATGTGAGATATTACATTTCTCACATCGTATTTGGAGTTTACAATGTTTGTGTAAGTAACCAAATCTTTAGAAATTTGTATATTGGAGAGAATCTTTCGATTTCCGACATGGTTTTTGGTTTTAATTAGGCAATTTAGAAGCTTGCAGAGTTTGAAAATTCTTGTGATTTACGATAATTTATCAGTTGAACTGCCATTAGTGGGGTTGGGGTTTTATCTTCGTTCTTAACTTTGGTTAATGATTTTACTGGGTACTCTAGGATATTTAATTCTTCTATTACTTTAAATTCAATCATCGAAAATAGTACTGATTATATATATATATATTATAAATTATACTACCTACCAATGTTATCATATAAATGCAAATTTAATAATGTCAATGATTAAGACACAGATTAATATACTATAACGATTAAGAAGAAAAATTTAAGAGCTTTAGGCTCAGAGCTATTAGTTGGTATTGCAATATAATGAGTTTTATACTTGAAGGGAATACAAAATACTTCTCTGAAAATTTATTTTGGCGGGAAAATTAATTTAGATTTTAATATTAAAAAATTGAATTTACTAACAGTTTTCAATGTAAATAAATTAAAAAGTATTATTATCGAATGCACACACTTTTTATTTTAATTGATCAAGTTTCACACATAATATAAGTATTCAACATTTATGATGGTGCAAACTATCAAAATAGGTATAAAATAAATATAATTCCTTAGCTTAAGTATTATAAGTACCGTAAATATATTTATTTCTGTTAGGGGTCAGGCATGATTTTAGGATTTTGTACTATTTCATAAAACACTCATAGTTATATTTGTTTTTAGATTGGTAAACATAGTAGGTAATGTTCAAAATTGGCTCATTTAGCCAAATAGGTATAGCATTATTAAAAACTAATTATTAACTTACATATTACTTATACATTTTGGAATTTAAATCAAATTAGTTCAACTAAAAAAGTTTATCATAAAAATGCATTATATAAAGATAGTTTTTATGATCAATAAAGTATGAAGTTCTACCTCAAAGGAGAAAAAGATAAGAGTGCGTGGATGTGTGAATCAGGTAATCCCATCTTATTGTATTTATATCAGGCTAGAGAATGATTTCCTAATTCTTTTTTCGATCGTCGTAATATATTTCGGTTCATATATTCAAGAGTAAATGATGTAAGTATTATTGACGTCAAATATTCAAGATATCAAATCAATAACCATCATTACTTCCACGGAAAAATTTTGTGATAGCTACCATAAAATATTACGTATGTTTATTTAAAATAGTAAATATGTCAATACCAATGTCAAAATGTATTTACATTTTACGGAAAGTCAAAGTCATTTAAGTCAAAGCACATTTGAACCGTATATAAATATATACAGGGTCACCACTATTCAACCTATACATAACATATTATTGAAAGTGTATATATTGTTTTTGAGAAATAAATAAAAATCCTATTATAACTCTATCAAGTCTTCTTGACTGTGTCCATTCACTATCTATAATATTTGATCGTCATAGTTTTAATAACGTGTTTGTTCTTGGTTCTATGTAGGCTTTTCAATATCGACCTGTACAATATTTTAAAGTGAATAGCATAATCCATATTTGTTTTGTTACACTTTACTGCAGATGACAGGTAACAATCACGTCTGAAAACACCTGAAATAACATAATCGAAATTACGCTGTTTGAAAAACTGTATAAAACCCATAGTCTCTGCTTTAGACATCAATTTTGGGTTTTCTATATTGTCAGCAGTAAATAACACTGTTACGAAGATGACGGCTAAAATTTCAGTTTTTGCTGTCGTTCTGGTACGTATATTTTAATAATAACTATCATTTCCGAAATAATTCATAATATTATATTATATTGTATCGCTTAACGTTATTAACTATTATATTTTATGTTATGATGATAATAATATAGTCACTTATTAGTTTGCATTAAATAAATTGTAAAATTGAAATTTTTACGTGAACATCTAAAATAAATTTTGCACCCTGAACATGCATAATATAATATTATATATCTTAAAAACAAAAAAATAAGTTTTTTATGTTTATTTTTTATTTAAAAATGTAATATAAAAGTTTCATTTTTCAAAGATTTTATTGAAAAGTTGAAATATATTAAATTATTATTATTTTATAATCGTTTGTACATTTCCAATCAATTGCCGAGTATTAAAACAATTTTTTTTTTCAGATTCTGGCTTATGTCAAAGCTGATTTCCAGCAACCGCCAACATTAACAATGTACTTGCCATCTATGCCCTACTATCCAATCTCCACTCCAAACTTCAATGATTTCAAGAAAAGTGTATACACTATGAACCAAGCTTTATTAAATTTAATTGGCTCTGCAAGAAGTGCTTTCGACTACCGTTCATTATACAAAGACCAAGATAACCTCAATTTAGATATAAGTGAAAAATTAAGCAAATTCGAAAAAGCTATAGACTACTTTGAAAATAAGTTGCTTAAATACCGCCAATCACTGATAAAATACAAAAATGAGTTAGGGTTTATAGACTCTCCAGTGTATCACACGGACGACCGTGTTTCCATCGACCCTAATATTTTATTGTAACCTTTAAATATTACATAATTTTAGTTGTCTGTTAATAAATTCATTTACAAAATATTTTCAAACATAACTACTTGTAGTTTTTTTTAAAATTATCATGACTGATAAAATTCCAATTTCTTATTTCCAATCCTTAACATTTATCGACCTTTATGGTATCCTTCATAAATTTTATTTATGTTATTGTTATTTAAAATATAAAACGTATATAAATTTAAGTTATATTTAAATTTAAGTGTTAACCAATTATTATCTAAAAATAGTCAATAAGACTAATCTTATGAAGTGATATTGAATTAAGTTATGTGTGTAATAAGTAATTTGCATAAACAAAAGATGCTAATATTTATTTATAAGTTTCAAAAATTGATGTTTTTACAAAAACTATGGTTAAAAACAATTTTTATGTTTTCTTTAATACTGTCGCTTAACTTTTTTAAAAGCGTTCAAATGAAAAGAAACAATTGTTTTTTCTCCATTCTAATTAACTGTCACTACCGTAAAAAAGATAAAGCACAACCTTGGGAAGGATGACTTATTTTGTATTCAACCCATTTCAATTTTATTCTTAAAGTGGGTAATCACTTTTTTTTTAATCGAAACTTTTCTTCAAATAAATAAATATATAAATAAAATAATATATTGGTTATAATATATTTATATTCTTTGGTTTTCATATGTTTACACGTATATATTTCATACGATTGTACGATATACATTTATTTATACAATTACATAATTTACTACAGAAAAAAAAATGTATGACAAATAAATTACATTATATTTATTTAAAAAACAACGTATTTTGAAATATGTTTTACGGTTTGTTCTACATTGTAAAATATTGATTATTTAAGTGTTAACGGTAATCTGACTATTTAAACATTTAAAACTATTCAGTAAAACTTTATAGTTAGTGAAGTAGTTTTGACCCAGATCAAGGGGCTCAATAAAAAATAGATTAATTGGAATAGAAGGTTATAAGCCAGTTAATTCTCTAGCCAGGTTACTACTAACTGCCATGAATCAAAAATCATATACATGCTCACTGCCTTCATGAACTGCGGGACCAAAATATTTATCGTAACTTTTTAAAACTTTTTAAAACTAATTAATACTATATCTAGTTTCATATGTTTGGTCTGTCCATTATATCTATAGATATTTTATTATTTGTTATTATATTTAATACAGATCAAAACTGGCATTTTTATTTCTTAAAGAGTACAATGAAATAGTTGAAACAATTATATTTTAAATACTGTCAGTAAACGTTCATTCAATAATAGTTAAATTAGTTAAAAATAAACCACAAACACGTGACTACATAGATTTGTATAAACCATCACATAATGGTTTAATCAAGACACATAAGGAAAATATAATTATGTTGACGCTCAATCACGAATTAAAAAATGATAAACACATAAAAGTTGCCCAGTTACCACTGTAATACATGCACTTGGATATAGTATTTTAATGGCGTGGAAGAAATTATTGTAATGAGTTTTACATAACAAAGATAGTATATCATAATTGTATTGCTACACAACAACGATGGGTTACGTGAGAACCATCACGAATGTGAGTGTGTAAAATTAAAAATTGTAATTAGTTTTGAACTTAATTTACATATGATGTTCCTCCTATATCGTTATCAAATATGGAAAATAATAAAATATCATATCCTTCTCAACAATAATATGCCAATTTGCATCGATAATTTCAAACTTTTTAGTTTTTAACAACAAAATTAAACAAGTCGTCCTTGATAGTTTAAGTGTTAGTAAATAATCATCGGTGTTAAACCCAATCAAATATTGACCATTATCAAATAAATAACAATAATATATTCCACTTCAAATATTTTCCAACGTGCCAATAATTGTAGTATAAATTAATTCATGTGCCTTTAACTACGGAATTCAGAAAAAGTAGTTCGCACGGTGCTTGATTGTAATACAATCATATAGACAACATTTATTGTATATTTTATGAATTTAATAAAATACTTATTATAACGGCTAGAAGATATATATATATCTATTACGTACTTACTCATATTTGGTTGTAGTAAGTAAAATTTTCCTAACATTTCTCACCAATGAATTAATAAAATATATAATATGTTATTGTTTTCATTAAATCTTCATTAAAATGCTCATATTTTTTTTAATACATAAAATAAAAATAAATTATTTTTTCCAATGCAAACTTTCTATAAAATGAGTGACAAATGCATTAGTAATTTACAATCTGCAATAATTTTGTATTCATAAATTTCGTAATAGGTATGCTTAATATAAATCTAAACATCATTGGCCAAAGAAGACCCTCCATCGTGGCTGACGTGTGGAACAATCATTACAGTCAAGCATATACTAACAGAATGTCATAAATTCAGTGAAAGGCGCATTGAACTAAAACTACCCGATACACTATACGAGATGCTATCACCCACTCCCGAGACGACCAAAAAACTCTTCAATTTCGTCAACTCAACCGAAATGCGTCAACTGATTTGAATATTCTAACTTAGATTAAAATGTAAATCTTTAAATATAGGTAATAAGTAGAAATTAAGCAAGTATGTAAGTAATGAATGTAAATTTAATATATAACGCCGGCTAATAACCACGTAGTTGATGCCATAAACAATTAATAAAAAAAAAAACATTGAAAAACGTATTTTGAAGCGTGAAATGTACAAATGATAGTAACTTTGAAAATTATATTTGAAAATTTATAATCATTTAATTAATAATTACAATAAATTAATGAGATCTTTTCTAATAATTCGTATAACAATACACAATATTTACATTAACTTTTGATAGTATTACGAATAAGTAGTAATTACCTCATCATGTAGAGTTAACCTAACCCCATACTCCAACTTAAAGAACATTAAAATGATTTAGAATTATATCCTGTATATTTAAATAAAGAAAAAAAGTATTTTTAGGATACTATTATTTTTACCAATCGGTAGGTAAAACTTATACATTTAATTTTATCAGAAAGTTTTAAATTTACAAATGCTGAATTAATAATAATTAAACAGTTTTTGTCTGGATTTTGGGTCTTAATAATCATTCTTACTGCTCAAAGTAAAAAAAAAAATGCTGTTAAAAAAAAAAAAAAAAAAACATTATCGTGAAACTAATAGCTTTCTCGGTTTAAGCACTAAACCTAAATGCATGTTCTACATAACATTTTATTATTAATTTCAAAAACATTTATCTAAGATAAAAGGAATATTAAAAAGATATTTTAATATATTTGTTGAAAAAAAATTAAAAATTGAAAAACTCTTTAAAGACTTATTGGACAATTTAATATGGTTTTTTGCTTAAAACACACTATAACTTTTCAAGTTTTTGATATACTATCCGACTATTAAATAAATAACTGATTTAATTTTCATAAATTTATGTGTGATTTCGATTATCGTGAATATTATGACGTAATTAAAATAATATCATATTGCTTGCATTAGTTATATTGTCATGTGTGTTTCAAAATATCTAAAATGAAGGTTTTGTTTGCCATATTGTAATATTCACATAGATTTTGAAATCAATAAAAAAACCATTCAATCAACCATCAAAAAGTACTGTATAGGATGTTCAATTTCACAAGTAATAGAAAAATGATTTTAAATGATTATTATTTTGATTGTTTTTACTTTACCATATCAAAACTATAATTAAACGTCCTATAAAATATCACGCTATACATAACACACCTATTGATGTACTATAATTTTGTTGTTATAGGTTTGAATCGTATTTTAAAAAATAACCTCATAGTTATAGATAACAATTAAATATTTTTATATATTAAACAAAACAATAAAAAAAAACGAATATGAGTTCATTCAAAATATGTTCATATTTTGAATTATTGTATGTACCCCGTATAAACAATGAAATGAATATCATCGTCATAATATTTACTTTACATACATACTAATATTTTTTTTATTTGTAAAACATTATGAATTTCACTTGCGTCAACAAATTGTAGAGATCAAACATAAAACAAATCGTATATATACCGTTCAGAATTTAAATATTTTATTCATTTAAAATTGACACAAATATTTAATACACTTGAGGAAATTCCAACCAAATATGGCTTTCAAGGAAATTTCAATGTTTTCCAGTCTGGTGGTATGTATTTTTGTAGTGTATACATTATAATAATAAACCTTTTTTTTTAATATATAAATAAGGTTACAATTAAATTACAATTTATAAAAGTAAGAAAAAAGTCTAACATTTTAGAATTAAAAAAAATAAAATAAAATACTACTGAATTTGAGTAACGGACTTATAATACGTATATAATGAAATAAATTAAAATTGCTGAAAAACTTTTACTTATTTGGGTTATGTTTTACAAACAATACGTTAGTAAGTTAATAATCGTATGTTAATAATACTATACATTTACATAGAACATTTTAATATCTATACTCATTTTGGTATTATTATATTATAGACTTTCGTTACGTATTAAATAAAAATTGATTAACATATTGAACATTAAAATTATACAAGTTAATATAACAGTTCACATAAATGTATTGTTATATCTATAGTATATTCATATTATGTTCCCTTAAATTTAACCGGAATATAGTTAGATGTTTAAGTAAAAACTATATTAAAATATATCATTTTACATACAATGATCTACTAATCTGTTAAATATATGCAATTCATTGCCATGGTAGTAAAATTAGTATGTTACCACTACAAAAAATTAAAAATTAATTATTATAAATCTTGAAAAAATTAATACACCTGTGTTTTTTTTTTTTTTTTATCTTTAAACAAAATTATAATTTAAGAGATTTTCACTACATTTTAGTAATAATTCGCTTACCAATAATCATTAAATAGATACTCAATTTTAATGTATAAACTAGGTGTCTAATAATTTATAAGATAAAATATTTTTATAATTTTAGATGGTCGCCATCTTAAGCTACAGTGCAATAGAATGCAATGCAGAATCATTTGAACCATTATCAAACCAAGATTTATATACAACAAAAAGCTATCTTTATAAATTGGGAGAAGCTGAAATGAACTTGATGGACGATTTGCAGGCATTGAACGACATGAAAACAGAATATTTTGATAGAAAAGTCGAATTTCCTGCTGTAGAAAGAGCAAGAAATGAACTTCTCAAGTCCCAAAATCAGTGGTTCAAATATGTTATACAATATATTGCGGCAATGAATGAATTTGATCCCACAATCAATTATCAAACCAAAAATCGATACCAAAACTATGATGACTTGATAAATTATAAAGATAACCTAGATGGTACTCGTGCCAATCTTTACAACCCAGCATTAAATACTCTACCAAACAACTAATTATAGAATAACGATTAATGTAATAATGTTTTGTTTTTAACTAGATGTATGTTATTGTTTTTCTACTAATCAACATAACCTATTTCGGTTTAAATAAAACAAATGAATCATCTTTAAGTATCCAATAATTTTTGTTAAAAATTAATATTATGGTCCTTCAAAATCCCTCTAGAGAATCAAATTATGCATAGCTATTAGGTATATTAGATACATATTTTTATTAATGACACATTTTAATGAAGTTATGTTACATAAAAAAATTGAATTTATTGATATGATATTTTGATTTTATATCTAACACGAGTAGTATATCTACTCAGAAATGAGTTGTTATAGAAAAATTCAAAAATTGTAATTACCTTTTTTAAGTATACATATAACTGTGGATACATATAACATGTGGATGTTACTCATAAACACAAAATATGACACAAACGCAACTCAAAAGCACAAAAATCAACATCCCATGGTCGCAAAAAAATTACCTTTTTAACAACCCACGAGTGCAAATAATAAGTTTTAATTTTTTGTTCATTTGATTGTAGTTTTAAGTAAACGTCATTTACTTTAAGTGCTTCAATAAAATTACTAAATATTTTTTATGTGGGTGGATTGTAAAGTTAGTCTTTCAATTAATGATGGTAGTTTGATTCTGGTTCGTTTAAGGTAACTCAGCACATAGGTGTGACGAATATTTGCTGTCATTTTCAATAAAACTAATATGTAGATAGCAATTCTATTTAAAAACACATTGCATGTACCTAAGCGTATGCTATTTATACTGTATATTATATTTAATTGTAAATGGTTATCTTAAATGATTATGCACAACATTTTATCAGATTCGATCACCATTGTTTTTTGAAATAGAAAAATGTATTATGCATTTTTGAGAACTAAATAAATAGGTAGTCAAATTTCAAATTAAAACTTATAAGCTGTAAAGTGCAATTGATATATTATGATACCTGCAGGTAATGCAGCTTATTTTCACGATTTTATCCTCCTACTAAGGTACAAAACAACAAATCAATTTTACACTTTGAAATGTGCTATTAAAAAATAATAATTATTATAAACAATTTGTGCTTATGGGTATCACCGAAAAATTAAGCTACAAAATATTAACTTCTATTGAGTAATCATAAATAAACGCAAACACACAGATTTAATGTGGACATTACAATGTGAATGAATAAGTAGGTAATATATTTTATTTCATATTATATTTATAATGCAATATATTTTATTATTATGTAACATTCATCCACAAACAAGTTTACAAAATATCTTTTCTTGTATTTTGCACCGTCGTTTCGAGCACCTGCAACACCGCTTCCGTTTTTATTTTTTTCATTTTTAGGCAATAAAAAACACACACGCCGGACATGACGTCATAATAACACAATAATAATATTATAAATCGCACAACATACATGTGCATTGTCATACACATTTCATTGTAATACGGTGGCGGCATTATATTGTTGGCAGTCAATTGACTTCTATTGACTGGGTCTCTCGCTCAGAGTTTATCCGGCTAAGATGTTTGCGTTTGCGATCTAATTTTTTGCTTGTCACCACCATATTTACATTTAATTAGGTATAAGAAACCCGGGAGTACGGTATTGTATGCTACATTATGCGATGTGTGCTTGTACGCGTGACAGAGGACGTAGCTGTTTATAACCACGTATACCGGACGAACGCCAAAGGGAATTTCTGCGCAGTCGGTCGCTGATATTTTACCCATATTACAATGACTTGAAAAAATTCAATATGGTTTTATTTTATTTTTTACTGTCGCCTTGTCCACGCATCGTGACGCGATTTATACGCATTGCGAATACATAATCTATAGCTTTGTCGTTAAGTATTCGAATTTAGAACAGGAGTGTAATAAATAAATAATAAGCGAAAATAGCATTTCCTGGTGTTGTAAATCGAATCGATGAATATTTTTATCGAACCTTACACCATTAATTATAGTAAAAAAAAAAACTACATAGTATAAGAAACTAATTTTAAAAAACTAATTGGACACAGAATTTAAGCTACTTTATTTTGTATGACGAAGGTCGGACGACGACCTATGCCATTATACAATAGAAACCAGCTCTTGTTCACGAAAAAAACCAATATAATTGATTATGAATGACACATTTTTAAACTACTGTGAATAACTGAAGTTATTGATAATTGAGTTAGTAATTTTTACTTTTTATTTGTAACATTTATTAATTACTATTATACTCGTAAATGTTACAATGACTCTCAATAATAATATGCCATATAATATTCAAACATTTAAAACTTTTTATACATTTAGATAATAACTTCAAACTTTTTGATTATCTAAATGAGAAAACGTTTGAAAAATTTAAACCGATAATTGTCAAGTGCAAACGGTAATGATTAATTTTTGAAAAATATAGCTGTTTATATAATTATGACTGAATGGTTGACCAAATAAAACGAATCACACGATTTTTTAACTTCTTATCGGTAACAATTATTAATTACCTACTATTATTATTATTATAATTTTTATTTTTTTGTTGTATAAAACTGATTCGCTATAATAAGCCGTATTATATTCCAGCATTTAAGATTGTTTATAAAAACTTTTTTTTTATATAGGTAGTTCGTTAAAAACTTCAAACTTTTTGATTATCTAAACGAGAAAACGCCTGAAAATATAAACCAATAATCGTCAAATGTAAATGGTAATGACTATATTATGAAAAAAGTTTTTTTTTTATGAAATTCTTAACATAATAAGTAAATTTGTTAGTCTTGCTTATAATATTTTAACTCCGGTAGGATTATACATATATATATATATATATATGCAATATGTAGCATACAATTAATATTTTACTGTTAAATACGTGTAAGAGGTACCTAGCTATAATAAATATATAATATTGCTTAATATTTAACGATCAAAACCAATTTCAGTTTATACATCTAAAAAATAACAAAAACATTATATGGATATGTACTTTAATAATATTATAGTATCTACATAGATGAAATTCATGTTTTTGTTATAATTTATAAGATTATTATTTATTAACATCGAACCCGATAATTAGATAAATTATGTTTAAACTATTGACATATGTTATGCACTATTTGCACTTGTGCACTATTGCAATTTCAAAATATTATAAACTACCTGAGTATAAATATTGAATTAGCATTATAAATACGTTCCTTATTCGCTGGAAAAATAAATGTATAAAAAGGTACAGCTTAATATACAAGACGTGGTTTTAATTAATAGTAAACAATGCTATAGAAATAATAAAGATGAATATAATAATGCAATAACAGTAAAAAAAATGTATAAAGTTTTTATTGGTACTAGGATCACGGTTGCATATTATAAACATTAAACTAGGTATTTTATTTTGAATCCAATTTCATGTAAAAATGATTGAATGCATTTTTAGTGTCCATGTGATACATTGTAGAAACTGTCATAGGTGGAGACAACAAAGTTGTCAGAATATATAATATTCATCCCTTATATATGTTAATATTCTTCAATTTCCGGACTTGTGATACAAACTGAGTAAATAATGTGTCTAGAATATATATATGTGTTACTTTTGACGTACATTTATTTTCTTTGTCACAAGCAGTTTTATCATAATTATCTTGGTCTTATTTATAAATATCATCGAGCGTATTATAAAACAAGTTAAAATACAGTTGGGTTATGATAAATTTATAATTAACATAGGTTATATATTATTAGTGTGAAGGTCCGACAAAGAGTGAAACATTTTTGTCAAAAACAATGCGTAATTTGTTATGATTCTTTTAAATTAAGGTTTTTAAAAACAATTGTTTTATGAAGTGTGCAATTTATTTAAAATAGTGAATTGAACAAATAAAAAAAAACTTAAAATATTGATGCATATTATTGATTCAATATCTCTAATGTAATTTAAACAAAATATATGCCAATGGTAATATACAAAGGAAATTACTGTAAACGTGTGATACAAAGAAAAAGTGAAGTATTATCGATAATATTATTATGATGTAGTTTTTTTAGTTGTAAGTTCACGGTAATTGATCAAATTGAACGTAATACTATGTCGTGGGTGATATCAACTACCAATATAACTTATATGGAATAGTCGGATCGTGTGTCCTTGATTTTGGTATGATAAGATTTAAGACGCAGAGACGCATTAGCACAATGTATTGCTCATAGACAGTCTCTTCAAATTTAAATCTTTCAGTATAGCGTGCTGAAACATACGGACAGACACTGAAATACAGGTAAGTGCAAATTATCTTATATTAATTTTCAGCAGAAAATTACAAAGTACTGAGTGAAAATAGTTGAATGATAATACAACGGCTAGTTTTTTGTCTGGTTTTCACCGGTTAATAAAGAATGTGTTGTGACTGTATTCGACTGCGAAATAAAAATAAATTTTTAGTTTTTATTGTTTAAGATATAGTAACATATAATATTTTAGACACTAGCGAAGTCCGTACATTATCATATTATTATTGTTATGTGAACGTCTTAACGATCGCTTGACCTTTGTATACACTAATCATAGAGACAAATAATCATCGTTAAAAGTCTCAGTGGACCTCTGTGAACATTGTAAACCTAGTATTATTATCAATATTGCATTAGACCCATTTTATAGCCACGTGCTTAATATACAAAATAATGGAAATATAATAGTCACAGTCATACAGTCATGCAGACGTCATGTACACATTTAGTCAAGACAATATTATTATAAACATAATATTTTAACATGACTATATAGCCGATATTAATAATAATGAGAACCAATATAATTTATTGATGGTTTTCGTGGAATAACATGCATTTTCAGATTATTATTATTATTATTATTATTCAGTATTTGACGTCATGGTTTACACCTGAATATCACTTTTTATTATGCATCATTATTGTATTATGGCTATTATATTATTATTTTCTTTGCGGAGTGAAACGGTTGTATACTGTGCACGTCGTAATGACGACTCCCCCGTATAAGATGTATTTTATGTATTCAACAACAATTTAAAGCACCTCGGGGACTCCATTTATACGTGTTGGAGCGCTATATCATATTTTTTTTCACCATCCATGATAACTGATTAAGTACAAACGCTGGTTCTCAGATATTTACTACGGTTATATGATGTATACTTACCTATTATATGTGACTATAAATATATTTTAGTTTATTTTGAGTAATGTTTCCATAAAAAGTACGTAACATTATCAGAAATAATGTGTATTTATTTATGCATATTTTAATTTAAAATAAATTTAGAATTTAAATTAAAATTATTTTTTGTATACATTACATGCACAGAAAAATTAACTAAATACGCCCATCCACCGAATTGCATTAAATTAAGGTTCCGATAATGTTAATCTGACCACATAGGTAGGTACATAATATATTTAGTATAAACATATATTTGTAGTTTTTTTCATAATTTATAAAAATAAAGTAATTTAAAATAGAAGTTATTTTTAATTCATCGTAATTGAACTTCAAACAAAAATAAAGCGTACTTTTTTAAAACCAGTCGCATTCAATTATATTAATTATGCGGATGACAGCTGTTTACACTAAAACCGACGTATATGGGTCAGAGTTGGAGATAAAAATAATAACAGTAACAAAAAAAAAAAAAAAATGAAATGAAATAATTTTGGTTGATGTAATTAAAGATCGACCGGCACGATAATTCGGGTATAAATCCCTTATAAACAAGAAATAGCAATGTCCACCGCCATCCAACCACAACTACTCCACCATAATTCCACAACCAACATCGCTACCACTATAATACATGAACAAACTGATTCGACGAGCGCGCAAGCACTCAAGGTTCGCTTATTATAATACACATATGGGTTATTTTTTTTCTTTGTTATTACTTATTATTATTTGTAATAAATATATTCGAGTGAATCTCAAATCCCGAACCAATAATGTACGGAAATCGCAACTGAACAATAATTAACAAACGACTTTCAGCCATTCGACTTCGAAAACAATAATAATTGCACGTAAGATAAATATCATATATTATTATAATAATGTCATAACGTTCCGAAAACATCGGGCTGGATTTGTATCACCAGAGCGCGTGATTAATGGACTTATGAGACCAAAACCGTTCGACGGCAGTCCTGGCCCGTACCCTCCTTATACATGGACTATTATAATGACATTATATTATACTGTAAGTTTTCGTCGTCGTCATACAAGGCCGCGAGTAGGTAACAAGTTTTCCAATTCCATCGACTGCTAGCCATTTAGTCAGGGGGGATGGAGAGAGGACGAGTGCGTCTCCTAAATCACTCGGCTGTTTCCCGTGCGCGCACGTGAAAACGACATTTTCCCAGTATATATTTATCGTAAGTTTTATTTTATATTTATGTCGGTAAAGAGAAAGAAAAATAATAGAGCAAGCAATATTTATCTTAAAACTTGTTAAGCCCATGGTCCCCAGCCTGTCCTTGGCCGCCAACACCCAGTCGTCTTATAACTGCGACGACGAGTGTTTGGACTAAATAGGTAACGTGAATATTATAAGTTAGCACGATGAAACAAAAATATGTGAATATAAGAACTATATATATATATATAAATATGTAAAAATATTATATATATATATATATATGTAAAAATATTCTTCAACAGTTTTGCCGACGACTGCGACCAGCCCCGAGAACAAAAGGCTTTCATTACGCAAGATGTCATTATTACAATATTACCATTCGTTTATTCATTCGTTCGTTTGAACGTAGAACAATGTTTCACAAAAGTTTCTTAGGACTACGAAACTCTTTGCGATGACGGCTTTACGCCGTTGCAGCGGCCCATATACATTGACACACGCGTCTTGTCATCCGAAGACAGACTCGTTCGAATAAAATATAACACCGAGCACATTGTATAAATAATAAATACACTATGTATCGACGGATTTCAAACTCTGTTGTATACTACGTGTATTTCTCGTATTTATAATTAATGTAATATATGATATTATATATATATATAATATATATAGGGTGTAACAGAAAGACCTGAAAAAAAATATGCTAGCTAAACGTATGACAAAAAAATAATTTAAGAAATATACTCATGTCAGCTAATTCTCAAAAATCATATTTTTAAATAAGTTATTACGTTCTAAATTAATTTAAACGATATAATATTTAATTTTAAAAAATTCTAAAAATTGACTACGTCACTTAGATAAATATTTTTACCACCAAAATTGTTCTTATAACCAGATTCTAAATAGGCTATTTTTAATTTAGGTATCTAAAATAATTTTAGTTAAATTACATTTTTTTATTTTCAGTTCTAAAAAAATTATACATGTAGCTCTAAGGTCTCTTAATGAAAAACAAATATACCTATACGTATTAATTAGAACAGAAGTTATTCCAAAATTCAGTTCTATCTGTTACACCTTGAATATATTATGCAGTGCACTATGTGCAGTGTACATACGTCGGGGAGTTAATTATTATTATTACCACTGTACAATGCTACAATATAATATAATATCATTATGATTATCAAGTGAAACACAGAACATATTACTCATAATACGCTATCTCGGCAAACCGACAAGTCACATGATCACATTGTCTCGATATAACTCCATACAGCACTGAGTTTGTCAGTGATCTATAGGTGTGCATGTGTGGTGTAGGTATTTTATTATACCATGGTATAATAATAGGTATTACTGTTGGTAATTACTAATTAGTAAACATTAAATTAGAATTATATAGAATTGCTTACGTACGTTTAGATATCGTGGATCGTATGTCAAATTCGTTTTTATTTAATTTTAATTTGTTTACAGTTTGGAGCACCATTCCCCCAAAAATGTTAACGCTGAGATAGCTATTCGTTCGACTAAAAGTGACTATCAGTTTCAACAATAATCTCGGTTAAATTCATATATTATATATGTGTACCATTCTACCCATGTATTATACACAGTATTTATTGGGATTACGGCCGATGTAATCGGGTTTTCTTTTTAAATCCTTTTTGAACGGCTTTACATCCAAACTCGTTATGATTAAAATCCCCACGATCTACACGGTTTGTCAAATGCTTTCACCGTGTAGCATAAACCTTAACATTAAAATAGTTTATTGAAGGTGAATGGTAATAATTTTTATTATTACTAACTCTTAATAAAATTGTTATGTAGTTTACATTGTAATAGTATTGTTCGTAGCCATGACGTGTTTTAACACACTGAATATCTGAATGTGAAGAGAAAAAAAATTGTAAGGTTCTTAAAAAAAAACCTATAGCTATTGATTTTCCTATAAGTACCTACCAAATTTTACAGAGTACTTTTGGTTAAATTAGACCAATAATAAATTCTGGTTAGTACAACCTGAATGTTTGAAGTAAAAGGGTGTGAAAAAACGATTGATATAAAAGACATTTGAAATAAAAGTGCTTCTAAATCACAAATCGTTTACATCCCTGAATTTCAGTTAAGAAAATAGTCCCTGAAATCTTGAAAAAAATAGAAAAAAGGTAAGATCAGATTTAACACGAATGCAATTTCTTTCTCAATTTAAAGTTTAACGCTTAATTCCAATTTAATCTATTGTTTTTAATTTGTTTCAAACGTACAATTTAACAGATAAGCATCATTACTAAGTTAATTTTATTTGTTTCGACACGTATTTCCTACCTTCATATATATATAAAAAAAAAAAAGTTACGTGTAATTAACAAAATCGTTTAATATAATACATGAAAAGCTAATAAAGTAAAAAAAACTAGGTTAATTATTAATAACACACCATTAAGTTATAATTATGATAATACTTTTATTTTTGATGACATAAATCATGAATTAGAAAACTAATTTTTAGTACTATGATGAATAAAGAAATTAAACAAAGAAAATATTAATTAAAATTATAATTGACTTAAATTTAAGTTAAAATTAGTTTCAAAGAATTTTTTTCGTAGATAAAAACTACGTTAAAACGAAATTATGTTTCATAAGAATAATTGAAACTTTCAACTCGGCGAATATTTCAACTACTGCCATCACAATAGGATAACGCGCTGAACTTTTACATACCGAATAGCAGTGCATTAAACAATAACTCAGATATATTTTTTTCATACGAACTCATATATGACTATATGAGTATTTAATAAGTCGAACTATGTAACGAAAAACGACTAATATCTGTCAACTATGGTTAATTGCAATAACTGTTGGTATGCTGTACAGATAGAACTAAAATTATCAAATGTCTGTTTGGAAATAGTTCGTAATGACATAATATCGTTATGGTTGGTTCGGCTTACCGAAAAATAAGCAATTTTACTACCGGATGATTAAAATGGAATTTTCGTGTACAATTTTAACTTTAAAACTACGTCTGAGGTTATAGGTTATTAAATCGCGTTATGTTAGACGTGTTTCGTATACATACTTAGGAAATAAAATAATAGTGTTATTATTATTATTACTATTATTATTATTATAATTACTATTTTTCGTTCAAAATTAATTTTAAGGAATTCCTTGATGAGGAGTACCATCTGTCGTTTTCCACGCACTTGTGCAAACGATTTTTTTTTCCGTCATTATATGGGGTGGATTTTTAGCTTTTTTTTTTGTTTTTCGTACACACTACTAAACGTCGTCAAGTGGTCTCTAGTCTCTACACCAAAATAATTATCACTCACCTATTCCAGCAGCGACGGAAATTATTATTGCTGACAGCGTGGCCACGTACCACGTCACTCGCCGGTCCGCCATTGGGGACCGAAGTAAATCAAGTGGATATCTGTGGATTCGACGGGTTTTCTATTCAATCTGAATAATTTTGTCGTATAAAAGGTTGTGACGGTGACAACGAGAACGACGACGGATGGATGGTTGTGGTGTTAGAATATCGTATGGCTTACGGTTTTTAAAGTTCTATTTTCTGGTGATTCGTTTCGTTTTCAGGGATTTCACGAAAGTCGTTCATTTCCACGGCTTCTTTAGACGAAGAACCGTATGAATTATTAGGTTGGTACTCGATAAAAATGTAATTAATATTAATAATACAAATAACAATATTATAACAGTGATTTGTAGTGTTGTGCAAATCGCAAAAACAAGGGCTGAAAATTGGAAACGCACACGCGGAAGACGTCTGCGGACGATCGAAAGGAACGACGAGGGAGAGAGAAAAAACGTGCTCGGAGGGTCCGGGCAGAAAGGCGACGCACTTGGAACTCGCACACGTTTCTAGGGACGGTGGCCGGCGGGACCGGCGACGACAGCAGAAACCGCCATCTGACGGCCGACGGCGACCGAACGTTACGTGCCGTGGCGACCTTGTTGTACTCAGCGGCGGTTTGTTTTATTTGCTTGGTTTTTTCCTCCATCTCCTAACCGAATTATTATCGTTGCAGTTATTGTCATTATTATTATTATTATTATTTCATCAATTACGCTTAAATATTAGCTGACCCGTAAGCGCAAGAAAAATATCGATTAGCCTCTGGCGGACATAATGCGATTTTCTACCAGTAGACGCCTCTCTCCCACCCCTTTCTCCAACAAAACACAGTATACCTCCCTAGTATCTATGAAAGTAAGTGTACAACAAAAATTTCAGAAAAAAAATTGTATCCAATGTAATTTTAAAACGATTTACCCTCACACAAAACACAATAAAAAAAAATCGGGATCTAACACACGATAATAATTTTCGTTTTCCTTAAAATTAACTCACCCCACGCCACCATCAAAAGTATAGTAATTATAGAGTCGTTAATAATACGACTTTGTGATAATATTTTTGGTCTCAATTATTGACATTTTGAAATACATGCATTAACACGAATGATAGACCTTTGCAGAGGCAAGTATGCAGAGGCAACTTGAAGCTAAGTTTTGGAATCGAACATTTGATCATGGACTAATCCACATCGCTTGACTGAAACTCAAAATATATAACTATTGCATACTATATGAATAGACATAGAATTATTTTTAATAATCGTTTTATAATTTTTAATTGAAGGTATCATACCATGTGTTATAACACCATCCGATTTAGACATTTATTAGAATTTTAGACATTTTATAATACGTTTATTCTTTGTTTGTAAAATCTAATATTGTATCGTACACATTTTTACATATTATATTAAAAATGTACTCACTGTTAATATATAAACGTCTGTGTAAAATATGATATATATCTTTCTGATGATGGATATAAACAGCGAATCTTAAAAAATACCTATATATAGTCTATATTATGATAAATTGCAAATGTACTTAACTTTATTCACAGTGTGTTCACTCAAAGATCAGTTTTCAAAAAAATGAAAAACGTTTTATATTGTATTTCATTTCAGTTTAAGGCTACTATAATACTTAATTCATAATTCGAACATCATGTTCGTATTTAAATCGTATAAGGGAAATATAATTATATAATATGTAGACACTGTCACACTGTAATGCGACGGCATGCTACCTATAATAAAAATATTATATACCATTTTAAACAGAATGTTTGTCCTGGTATTGAAGACTGAATTTAGATATTTTCAACGAACTGATTTCCACGAGAGATGCGGTTAACTGTGTTTGATATGACGTTTACAAACATAATAATAATGAGTTGAGTTTCAATGTTGTATGTTAGATAGTAATATTTCTGTTATGAATATATTGTAATTAAAATAGAATTGAAGCGTTTATAATAATTTATATGAGTTGACTCTTATTTCTGATCCAAGTAGAAGCGTCGTTGAACACAATGTTGGATCTTTTTTTCCTCTAAAACACCTTGGTCTCCAGTTACAAAAATAAGATTAGGTGATCGATAATAGAAATTAAGAATAATTTATAATTAAATAAAAACGAATCCAGAAGAATGCCTTGTAGGAAACTCAAAGGAAAGCCGTGAACAATATATTATAGCGCATACAATTATAGCCATTTATATATTATGTAGTCGTGTAATATCTAATTATACAGGATGATTATTTTATCAAACAACACTTATAGGGTGTTTGTGTGTAAATACCACCTAAGATACACCTATAACATACAAAAACCACCCAAAATCACCCAACTTTGGAGGATATATCTTGTAAACGGATTAACGAAAAATGAAAATTTAAACGTGAAAATTCATTGAAAAATAGCCTTTTTAGTTTATGATATTTTAAGTATAGGTTGTCATTTGAAAATCAAAAGTTGATAATGGTTTACCTGATAAATGTAAGGGTGAAAATATTTTAAAAATATATAGTTCTACAACAAGATGGATTTAAAATTTGAAAAAAAATCATTAGTTTTTAAAATAATGAATGTTGTTTGATAAAAGAATCATCAGTATAGAGCTCGAACCGACTCGACTATCATGCGTGCACTGGTGTAATAGTAGAACAAACAAATAGTTATTGTTTGAAATGGACCATTGGTGTGCAGTAGGCAACTTATAGGTAAATTTTTCGGAATATCAACATAGTATTAAACATGCAATTCCGAAGCTCAGAATATTGGTTAATTAATAATAAATTCGTGTTAAATTGTGACAGATTATTATGAACTAAATTATTGTGAAAAATGTTTTTCTTTGAAATCGGTAGGTACAGATTTCCATTTTTTAATAATCAATCTATTTTTTAAAGCCTTCCAGAATATTTTATAACTATACTGTTTTTAAATTCCAAATAATAGCTTAACAATATATAGTCCTAAATAATATTATAATATCATAATACTATTTAAAATAGATAGTAATAGAATACCTATCGTATTACATGTCTTATTTCAAGAAAAGTATTATTGAATATTAATGTTTACGATATTTTGTTGTTTATCTACTTAACTTAAATTTTTAGACGTAATTATATGAGCATATAAAAAATATTGTACTGCAAACCTAGTTTTATATATATAAAATATTATATATATACATAAATAACTAAATACTTACTCTGCTGTGAAGAATTAAAGTAAAACTCATTATTGAGTTATACATACTTATATAAATTCAATTAAGGTTATAACAGAAAACAATTTGAACTGAGACTTACGTCTTGGAATCATTTATTTATATCACAATAAGTAATGATTTTAACTAAAATGTATTATTTTTTTTACTGTTGTACAGTTTTAAGAAGATAACTAATTTTCCAGTGGTTTGCAATTAATTTTCAGCATTAAACAGATTAAGGAATTTTATCTAAAATTTAAACTCTATTAAAACAAAATTTTGAATACAATGTTTGATAAACCTATAATAGAAAATAATAACTGTATTATACCATTGTTTGTATTATGATCATTTAAAAATCATAACATATTTAAAGTATAACAGTTAAACATTTTGATGACTTTTAAAGTCTTAACTACAATATAATTTTATGATGTTTTTGGTTTTGACAAATGACAAATACTGTTATCATCTGAATATCAAACGCTTATGGAGGAAAATGGTGACAAAGTATTTTCAATATAGATAAAATGTTATGAAGAACCTTTTATTAAACTGTCAAGGTTTTTAAAGGAGAAACAAAAATGTTTTAATTTAAATTATAAGAAAATAATGTGAAACATATTTAACTGGCTTAAAAATGCCGAACATCTTTTTAGAATTATACCATTTTTTATAAAATTCTAATTGCAAACTAGATGGTAATTTCAAGTTTTAATGATTATTAATTATTTCCTATTGAAGTATAAAAAGAGCATAAAACTGATTTTTGAATTCAAAAACAGAATAAGCAAAACACTTCCAGTTTTCTTACAATTTTCGATAGCTTTTCTCAATAACTTAGAGACGTTTTGGTAATTAATTTTCGATATTTATTTAGGTATTATGTCAAAAACCCTTAATTCGACGATTGAAGCAATTTTACTGTTCCAAAACACGGTGAAATATGAAAAAAATAGACATACATAATTTGTAAGATCAATAGATTCCTCTCACTCAGCACAAAATCTAATAAACTTCATTATATTTAATAAATATTCTATCCATCTTTGATAATTTGTAACTATAAATTGAATTTAGAATTATATGGTTTTACCATTTTAATAATAACTAATATATTTTGAAGATATTATAATATTTTGTCTTTTTAATAAACGCTGAACTCATAATATGAATAATATAAAAATAAAGGCGTATAATCAAAAATATTAGATACAAAGGTAACTGATGTGAAATGCATTATTATTTTTTACACAGATTGATTCCCAGTATTTGTTTTCAATACTTTTATATTGATAATAGCATGAATATAGTATATTATTAGAATATTGTATTTTGTTTGATGTATATTTAATTTTATCTTGTATTTAATAACTTATAACTTACAAAGAAAATGTATCTATTATAAGTATCGAAACTGTAAAAACACTGCAATTTAAACTTTAAATCATTGTTACGATGCCAATATTTGTATTATCTAAACGTCATAGATACCACGAATTGTCTATTACAAAAACATAATAACAATTCTAGTTCAAATTCTAACATAAAACTTAATTTTGTATAGATAGAATATAATATATTATACCTACCACATATGTATATATATTATATATATAATTTATAATTATACATATATAACTGATAATCTTAAGTATTAAATATCTATATTCCTCATAATACATAGATAAAGTATGGTATTGATTTAAAATTATAAACATATAATTTATAATTTCCAAATAAAATAAAATCGTAATACACTTCGAATTTAAAAATAATTTTTAGTTTTCTGTAATTATCAATAGCAAAAAAAAAAACCATTAATAATCGATCATATTCTTAATAAATCAGCAATAATTATATTACCGGTGATTGATTACAATGATATACAATTACACGATAAATCAACGAACGAATTATGGACCAAAAAAAACGTTAAACGGACATTAAAGCTACATACAGTAATAATTAAGATTATAAATACACAACAAAAACCTAAAAACAACATTTGATTACATTATTCAAGATATTTAATTTACATACAGAAACTTGGCATAAAACCCGAATTATGCACTTATATAGTTTCGTTTGAATACCGTATACAATATTCCATTGGATTCCCTTAGCAGTTATGTTGCAAGTACCTATACATGCCCTTCGATAAAACGCTTAGTCGACGCTTGCTAAACTAACGTTTTAGACCACCGTTGAACCAACAGACTCGTTTAGTAGGAAGAAAGGATTATGCGCAATTGAGGTTTATCCCTTTACGAGTAACTATTGTATTATAGTATTTGAAATTTAGTATGATAATAGTATGAACTATGAATTATTTTATTAGGATTACATTAATTTTACCAGAGATAATCAAATATTAAGTTGAAAGGTTAAAACCTTAGAAGATTGTTAAATGTTATTATGACACACTTTTTGTTATTTGCATAATATAGTAATAAGAAATAACTAATAATTAATAAATATGTAACTGATTGCATAATATTGTTTTTATTGTTAATTGTTGTAAAATAATTACATAATCGAGCAATTAATATGAGTATATTATGACTAATTTATGTTTTTTTCATTATGATGTAGGTATGCAAACATTTTATTTATATCTTAACATATTTTTTAACCCTTTAAATACCAAAATACACAATTATTAGTAACAGAAGTATTAGTAATAAACAATTTATTGGCATACACTAGATGAACAATGTATTACGCACTTTTACATATGAAAAGTGTATATATATATAACTATAACTTTAGTAAATTGAATGTATTAATAATTTATATTAGTACCCTGATAATTATAATGGTACATACACATTGAAATTAATAGGTCTAATGTATATACATTTATCAAAGTAAGGATACTATAGTTCAACATTTATATCATTCCAATATCTATAGGTATTCTATATGTCAAATTATAGTATTCAATATATATTATATTATTCAAGTCCAAATAATATAATTAATATAATTTGAAGATTCACATACCAGGCATGATTCAATTGTATTAACATTGATATACACACTGAATTAATTTGGAAATCATTTCGAAGCTTATATACATATGTAAATCCCAGTAGGAATATTACTATAGAATAATATGAGAAAATTATATAATTATCCAGAAAAAAATGTTCTTAAAAATTTGAAACAATCGGATTTACAGAGAATTTTTTTAAAATTAAAATATCAAATACAGAAAGTTAATTTTTTTTATGTCAATGCTTATATTAATATTAAATAGGTACACACACGTGTAACTATAATATTCTATGATGCTTTTAATATACAACACCATTTCGGATTAAACAGAATATTTTATTATGTATGGATGTTGACACAAGAAGATAATTTAATTACATATAAAGACAACATAATAATTATGTTTAAAATATGATAGTCTATAACTGTTTGCATTATAATACATTGGATATAAGAACATTGATTACATTTAAAAAAATTTTAAATATTCAACGTTATGTTTTTTGATTCTGAGCGAAAAAATGAATATATTTGTTTTACGATGTGTTTTCCACGTTAAAATCTAGTATAAAAATATATTTTGATTTTCAATTTTAGTTTGTGACATTTAATATTTGATTTTTTTCAATAAACTGCGATTAAGAATTTTAACAAAAAAGACCCACATAAGTTGTTATTACAAATTTAAAAAAATAATTAAATATATCTAACCCACATAATATAAACTATTTATTGAAAAATAGTTTATGTTCAAATGCTGACAACATTATTTAAACATTTTAGATTCTGAACGAAGTGATGAATTTATTGATTTTACAATGATGTGTGTGTGTGTGTTTTTTTTTGTGTCTGTGTACAGCATAACTACTCGAAATAATAATTCAATTTCAATTTTTGGGGGCGGTTTCTGATGTAAAATTGAATATCCTTGGTGCATTATAGAGGTAAAAAGTTAACATTTTCTAACAGTTTTAAAAAAAATCGAGATAACAGAAAAACGGGAATTTTTACACGACACGAGTTTTCGACCAAATCGATTTTTTTCATATGGTTGTAATTCAAAAACTCATCACTATAAATAATTGAAATTTTCACCAAATGTTTTTGTTAGTGATAAATATATACAGTTAATTTTCAAAAATGTTTGACTTTCTTTGTGTTATTGATAGACCACTGAAATTTTCGATTTTTTTGAGAATTTTTTTTTGAAGTGTCGGTAAAAAAATGTTGGATTACCAAAAAAACTTGAAAATTTAATAGAAGGTTCCTTATGGGTTGTTATTATCGTAGCTAAAAAAAATTAAAAATTTGTTAGTCAATTTTTTTTTATATAAGCGTTTATAGTTCAAATTTTTACGAAATCTGTAGAAAACGCGAAAATTTGCAAGTAATTTTGAAGATGAAAAATCATAAAATTGTTTGTGTTTATAACTCGGGATTAAAAATACAACACTACGTTTTCCATAAGTTTTTCTTCAAATAGCTATAAAGGAAATTTGAAGCGTCATTATAGGAAAAATGTTTTGAGCGTTTGAGTTTTAAATTTTTATGAAATCACGTAGGTAACGATAACGATTTATCCTCAAACCAGGTATTCGTATATATATGATAATATAAGATATTATGAATTATGATAACTACATGCAATGTTTTTGGAAAAATTGATTAACCATGCCTTATGTAAAATTCGTCCTAATTGAAAAATAAAATATTTGTTTCAAAATAGAATATATGACAATATTTAAATATAATATATCCTTGACTGACAAATCATCTTCGTTCAGAATCGTTTTTCGTATACAATGATACCTATCATTGCATTCAAATCTAACCTACCCTAGTCAGAGGTCCACTCCGCCACCTAATGTACAGCAGAGCGACATCCACTTACCCGCTTTTTTTTTAAACAGATATATTATATTAAAGCAGGGTACCTAGCTAAATAATTGCGATGGAGTTTTCGTTAAAGAGTTAAAAACGTTATGATTTCGCATTACATTTCCAAGGTTGCAGCTTTAGCATCTGATGCATAATATAATAATTATTTAATCATAAAAAGTATTAGAAACTAAGTAAATTATTTTTTTTTTTTAATCATTATCATTTTATTTAAAAATCATATCAATGATTTTTCCTTTATAACGGAAAAAAAATATTATTAAGAGTGGCATACTATTTTTACTATTGATTTTTTTCTACAGTAACTCTAAACATAATATAGATTAATTTGTACGATTAATCAGCTATTTGTAAGTTTTGCTTTGGTTTTAATTTTAATTTTTTGGTGACAAGATATCATACGGTTAATCAAATGTATTACTTTTTTATAAATTATAAATTTATAATTATACATCAGATTGATGACTTACTGTTGGTATAGTTTTTTGTCGTTAATTATTTTATTATTTATCAAACATTTCTAGAGAATAAATTCCTTGAAATAAATAATAATTGTTAAATTATATTAAACATAATATATAAATTATAGGTTAAAAATTACTATCAATTCTGAAATATTAGTAATCAATAATTATCACGAAAAATTGATTTAAATTTCAAATGTATACATTTCTTTTTACGTTCCTTATAAATTGAAAATGATAATGTGAATCCATTAAATTTTAGATCCATTAGGTTACGTATTTTATTGTTCAGTATTAACAATACCAATTAAGAAAAAAAAGGTATCTACGGGTTTTCACGTTTTAATTGATTGAATAAAATAATTTTATACTGATACATATATACAACATATATGCAACGAATAGTAAATTAAATTTCCATCTGTTAATAAAATCGATACATTTTTAAACTCTAAACCTATACTCATTACTTTTATAGCCATTAATCAATGATTTCTTTTCAATGAAAAAATGTGAGATAACTATAATTTATTGTAATAGGTTTTGTACCGTTAAAAGATATTTATAGGTAATTTTAATCATTAGATACCTGCATAACAAATTTTTAAAAAGTTTAATATTTTTTATAACTTTTATAATAAAAAATAAATATAATAACTATATTTAATAATATTGCCATAAATAATTATAAGACAATTTGATACCTGTAATATAAAGTTGATAAAAACAAAAACAGAAATCTAATTTACTCGAAAGTTCCAGATATAATCATTGATGCACATTGAAGATAAAATACATCCAATAATATTCATAAAAGTAATAACTTTTTATAATGAAATCATATACCGATTAGGTAGTTACTTTAAATTTATATATTATTTTAATCGATTGAATATGTGAAAATGTTTTCTTTTTTAAACGTGTATATTGTATAGAAATGTATTAAACTTTTTTTTATTAATAATAAGACAAATATATTTATAATCTGTATTAAATTAAAAATGTTGTGTAGGTATCTTCTATATAATATATACTTTAAATATGTATGCGTTCTGTATAATGTATTATAATGTACTTCATATTATATAAATTCAAATGAATGAAAAATGCAATAAACGTTTCAATAGACCCTGAAGTGTATCATGATCATTGAATATAATATTAATATGTTAACTCAATTATTTATACTTGAAATAAAAGGAATATAAATAAATTTCAATAAATTAGTTTGTGTTCAGTAGTTGAATATAACTTCATTTATACATACAACAACATATTTTTAATATTATACTTTCACATCAATAACATAGTTTTTTTTTTTTCAAAAAGTATAAATATGATAAGAATTTATTTATTAATGTTAGTAATCGTTGGCGGATTCCCTACCCCGTATATTATTTTCATGTTTAATGTTGACAAGTGCATATCAACAAAAATCAATTCATGCAGCAGACGCATAGGTTGGCTTAATATGAATAGAGAACCTTTGCGTATAACATTTAATAATACCTATGTTAGGCATATTATACTACGTTAATCAATCAATTGAAATCCTTAACCAGAGTATTTTAATAATCGTAATATTATATTCACGGGTAATGTATATTATATTATTATGATACTGTCGTTAACAACAGTTATAGGAATTCGAAATATACGTTAAACAAAGAACTAAATAATCTAAATTATGTCCGGGTAAATAATTAAAGATCAATGATCAAAATATATTGGAAACAGTAATAATATTATACTCTTATACTTAATATGCAAAGTGTATTTCCTATGTTTAATAATTATTAATATAATTTTACATAATTCTTAGTCATAGCAACATTTTTATAGATTATAGTTATATATTTTACACTTTTTTAATCATTTTTAACTTATTAATTTTTGACTGACTTCTTTCTCGCTTAATTATACATATTATTCTTATCCAGAACATTTTTTGAAGTTATTCATTACCTACAAATCGAATAACAAAAAAAAAATGTATTAAATCGTTTGTTAGTACTTATGTTTAGATGACTGGGGTAAAGTATACCTACATTTTGATGGACTCGTTTATTCAATTTTTCAAGTAAAGAGTGCTATAGACACCTTAATGTATCACCATGTATACAGTATACACATATTATACCAACTAGTATCAATAAAAATACCCTTGAAAATAATATTCAGAATTTTTTATTCAGAATGGTAAAATATTTATACTTTTTTTATAATTTTAGTTAACAGTTAATTAGTAAGTGTGTAAGAATGTTTATAATATTTAGACTGTTGATAATATCTCTTATTTTATTGAATTAAAGCTATAATCTATGCATATTCTATTTAAATTAGTAGGTTTGATAATACGCGACAAATAAAAGTAGATAGCATTAATCGTAAGATTAGAGATTAACCCAGTGGTAACACCCTAGATGTATCTCCTATAATTTAATATTAAATTAAATTTTTCAATAAAATATAAAATTTCAACAAATATTTACCAATTATCTTGAGAGGTGGACATAATATAACATGATATAACCTAAATACAACACATTTTGAATCATAATTTTTATAACATTTTCTACAACGATGTGAATTTATTCATTGTTATAATCGAAAACAATTAAACTGTACAAGAATATATGTAAGACTAATTGATATTCGTTAGAAACTTATTAAGATCTAGAAGTTGATGAATTAATCAAAATAAGGCTATATGATCGAACGAGTTAAATAGTTATTTATACCAAACATTAATTAGTTACTTACTTGCAACGCATAATTCATTATGACCCGCATCATAAATAAGCTATTTCAATTTGAATACAAGTTGTTTGAACTAATATATTTCTCAGTTTAAACTTTTACCTTAATATTTTCATTGGTTTATTTGAGATTGAATTATCAAAACAAAACAGTATAAAATGTGTACTGAAAATTAATAAATTAAAATGTGAATAATTTATCTCAATGAATATAATTATTAATTACCTATTTTTGAAGTCATTTTTATTTTATTTTTTATAAATATATAGTTAGGTATATAAGTATTGTTGTGGTTTTAAATTAAGTGTTAAATGTACGTCTAAATTAACTGCTATCAAAATATATACTTATATTTTAAATTTATTCAGATATAAAATTTTGTGTTTTATTGTCTTTATCATCTTTTATTATTATAATCAGATTATCATGATAATCAGTAATTCATAAAACAACCGGCTTTTGATGTGCATACATTATTTTACCTCTATTGACCTGTATACACAATATAATATAAACCTGAAATATGTAGAATGTGTATATATAATACCCATAAATTTAAATTTACTAAATACAAGGAATAATAAAAAATATATTGTTACGTATAGTAACACCAACAAAACATCAAGAAAAAAACATGAACTGCAGCTTTACAAAAAAAAAAAAAATGTTATATTTATTATATATATAGAACATCAATAATCATATTGACAGTATGCTTCTTAGACTAAAACAAATAATCTCTATTATCAGTTTTAAATGTAACGAAATGGAATATACCAAACAATTTCTATAATCCCCATATTGCTGTAGTTTTAAACCACGCTGGTGTCGTCAATATTCATTTATTTTTGAGAAAGTTAGGTGTATTGAATACTCAATAGCTAAAATGATTCCCCAACAATTTTTCGTTTTATATCTGATACTTGTCAACACTACATGTTTTTAGTCATAATCCAACACAACAAAATTGTTCCTCCCCCTCTTTTATTTCCCCCGCTAAAAGATAAATGCGTTAGATATTGCGACGAGTTTTTATTGGATGCGTTAAGGTTTTAAAAAATATAAGAAGAAAATTGGTCCCTTGAGAAAAAGCAATATAAGATATATATATATTATACCCAATATAAATAATAAGACGGAAATGCAATAATTGTTTCTACGACGTGTTCTTTTTTCGTGTGTTTTTTGTTATATTATTGTTCTCCGGAGAAACATGAAGCAAAATAAAATTAAACGGTACCGGGCGGTTTTTCAAATGTTTTATTATTATTATATTTTTTGTTTTCGTTTTCATCGTTCGATTCGTCATGCCTATTATACTCCTCCCCCCCCCCCCCACGAAAAACACTAATACCACTTATAACATGTATATATTATATATATAGTTAGATAGTCAGACAGTATGCCCGTTTCATTAGGCTCTAGGTCAATGCTGCAGTTAAACGGCACACAAAATAGTCTGTTGATTGCTCTACACGATGATGACTAGATAGATGATGATGAAGTTTAATGGCACATATAACGGCTATTGTGCGCTCACACACATACGCACAAATACTTGTATGTACGTCAAAATCGATTTCGTGACGTCGTAAAACAGATGAATACGCATCAGACCGTAAAGTTTGCCGCCCACTATACGCCTTTCGTTATTGGTGTTTAAGTACCCAGATGATATCTAAAACGAAGGTTTGCAAAGAACATATTATTGTCACTTCGAGTAGTAACACTTTATATTATTGTGTACATAATATGATATTATTATTTATGTCTACATTGACTGTAAACAAAAAACAAAAACACCTAAAAACATTGACCGGAAACGTTGAACCTGCTGCTGTTGTTGGATTAGAGCAGTGTTTCAGAAACATAGTTGCAATAAATGCAGATACGTATTATAAATTATAATGATGTAGTCTTATTTTGAAAAAAAAAAAACTCAGCAGTTGTATATTGAATAATACTCATAAAATATATAGTTTAATGACGACATGCCTATAATGTTTTTAAACTAGTAACACAACGTTAGTAAATCAATTCAACCTATGATAATATTTTAGTACTGGTTTTTTTTTTTTTAATACTGTAAAAATGCGGCTATACAGCTTATATTGTATTGTATTTTTAAGATGTAAAATCATTAGTTCGACCACTTCACACTGTCGTCGGCTGATTTAAAAAAATAAGAACATGGTCGTGTTATTTATTACCTAACTATATATTTACAGAATATTAGCGATATTGTAGCACGCAATAATAATAATAATCCTAATATCTGAGCCTGTCTGGAGACATCAAATGACTGCGATGACTGACAAGTAACGTGTAATATGGCCGGGTGATATTATCTATATTATGTATAGGTATAGTCGCCTGCGGACTGGTAGAAATGGTGAGAGGATAAGTATCTCGTCTGCGGGCCTAGTGGTTTACCGATCCAATTTAAGCGCCATATTATATGTATTATATGTATTATATATTATTATCATTCGCTGACTTATAGTGATTGTAGTAACATTTACACGTCCATCTACGCATATACGCATTTATTCCTGTTTTTACTCTAGTGACATTACAAGTGTGTGTATATTAATATGTATTAAATTTATGCAACGGAGCGTGAGTACGAAGGCTGCTAACATATTAATGTACTATACATATCTACGAATGTTTTAATATTAAAAATTATCATAACAAAACCACTGAGTAAACTTCTTGTAAAACATGAGTAAGTAAAAAAAAAAGCGTATCTTTAAGCACTATACATATGTGATATTACGAATAAATGCAAAGTAAATTTATTTTGTTTCAATAATTGATTTACTTGACAAGAAATGTTACATAAATGGAAATAAACAGAACAAAATAAATACAAATAATAAGAACATAATTATAATAATATTATATTATAATGGACATTTCTACGTATTTTGTAAAATTAATTTTACGTTTTATAATAATAAATAAATTATTGAAACAAAATAATTGTATATAAATTGAATTTACTTAGGTAAACTTTATTTATGCTGTCACATATTTATAGTGCTTAAAGATATTTTATTTTACTTACCCATATTTTACATGGACTTCGATAAAGTGCATTTGTTGTGATATCACCTATTGTTTGACAAAAATAAACATATATTAAATATGTCAAATAAAACACATCGTAACTATAGATAGCAAAATGTTGTCCCACTTAATGCATCAATGCCTTTTAGTGGTGTATGAGAAATTTACCGGTTGTCGTAATAACGCTATATGCAGACATCATAAATTCCATATTTCATCATAATTTCTCATAGAAGATTCCTTTTATAACATAATTATTTTCTAACCGTGTGATTTAGATGATGTTTACATAAGGACCACCTGCACAATTTTTCTGACGTTTTCCAATTTATTAGATATCCACGGAATGAATAGATAAATTAGTAATCCCGTCTGATAAAAAAAACACTAATATTTGCACGGCCATGGTAAAAATCAGAAAAAATAACTAGATACAATTGGAATGCAGTGGTGAGACGTCAGTGAATAAATAAAAAGAATTAAAGTGTATCGTATTTGGTATTTTTGTTATGGTACCTAGCTAAAGAGTTTAAATTTTAGTGTTCCCTGAATATTTACCCGTGGGTCACAACTTCCAGAATACTTGCACGTCGCTGGTAATTTTATCTTTGAAGGTCACTGATGCCAGTAGGTTATTCTTGGAAAATTGAAACTTTCATACGAAAACGACGAAGTTACAATGACCATGACGTAACGTTATCAAATCATTCGGATTAGAGATATAACTCAATTTTCGATATCGTGTACAATATAATTCTTCAGCCAATTTTCTAACAAAAATTACAATGAACTACTATAATAGTTATAATTATTAAATAGTTGGTACAGTAGTTATAATCATTATAATGCAATATACTAATATCATATCATACGGTACGGTGAATTACAAGTAAGATGTAGAAAATAAAAGAAAACAAACATTTATTACTGAATTTTCCATCCTTCTTAATGTTTGAATATATAATAATAATAATAGATAGTAAATAAATTAGTTGTATGAATTAAAAATTATTAATTGATTTTTAAAATTTAAAAAATAAATAAATAAACCTCCCTTTTACATTCATTTGTGGTCTCGTTATCCGCATTTTCGTTATCCGCGCAGGTTTGCTGGAACGTAACCTTCGAAGATAACGAGGGATTACTGTATGTCATAACTAAGGAACCACCACGAAATCACAACCTGCCCCTCAAGTCGAATAAAACAACGCAATGGATCGAACTGATATTTCATAATTTAAAATTTGTTGTATTCGTTTTTTTCATGAGCATAGAATAGGCTACAGATGCGTTTATTTTAACCCACAAGCGTAGCTGAATTGCCTATACATATCGCCGTGTGGCCAGTGTGGTATTATTCTATTGAATTAATGATTTATACGAAAATCTAACTTGAGATACAGGGAAAATGTATCAATTGGTGGGCAAAAAATTATGCTGAAAACGCAAACCGAGTATACCTTTATGTACCGAGGTTGGTTATATTATGTTATCCTAATATTTTACTACATTTGTTACAAGAAATGAAAAAAACAGTATTTTAAATTTAAAAAAAAATGTATGAGTGGACGTATAGAAGATCTATTTGGATATAACTTAAATTAAATAAAACTATTTTTTTTTTTTTTTTGTTAATTAATATAAATAAAATTAAAATGGAGAACAAGAAGTTAGGAATATTGATATAACAAAATATTTTGATCACTTGATCAGAGAGCACATTTTATAAATTGTGATTATGGTTCATAAAATATCATAAAGACGTTTGTAAAATTATTTATCCACGTTACTAATGTAAGTTAATGTAAGTATAAACACTATTTCTAACTTAGGGGAGATAGTTATAAATCATAAATGTAAGATATTTAGTTTTTTGCATCTTACATCAAATAATTTAAAACTTAATATTTTTATAATATATGTGTATAAGATAAAAATTTTAAAAAAACTAGTTCAACTTTTTTAATCCTGGTCGTCTAGTAATGCGATAGATTTAACCATAAACGGTGGAGGCTGTGGTAGGTTAGGAAGATAGAGCTTAAATCCATCACCAGTTGATAGACAAAGAAACAATAACACGATTATATTGAGTTTTTGTGTCGATCCCTTAAGATTCACCTGCCAAATTCAGGAGATCAAGGGTGGTTCGCAAAAACAGCCACAGTCATCCGAAAATCGTTGGATTCGTCAGTATCCGATCTCTAAAGCAGGCCGATTCAGATCAGTGAACACCCATAAACGTCTTCATTTTCCCAGAGTGTACGTAGCAACATCGTAACATTGTCGCTTCGGTTGAAAAGTGAATATCTAAATACCATATAGGATCGGTCGTCGCACACAACGTTTATGAAATCTAATTATCACTGATGAGCATGATCTAATATTGGATGGGCAGGATTAATTTTCTCCCACGAGTCCATAATTTAATTATATATGCTCGTGCATACAAGCATAATATACGGTGAACTTTTTAGACAGCATCTTTCATCACACCCCGCTCGAGTATCGCAAGTTTATTCACATCGAATAAACGATATTCTATGCAATATCATATAAATGCATGGTGGCACGTGAAAGACGACGTTCAGCATCGCGCGAGGACCTCAAACGCATCCGGTGTCGTTTATCAACCTTGCGGCGAAAATTCTATTCAGAGTTTATCGTAAAAACTCTCAATCCTTGGCGATGGTGGAGGCTGTTGGTGTGTTGGTCGGTGGAAGGCTGGGAAGGTGCAGACGTTGGCTTCTCGTCGCTTGCCGTCCACACATCCACCTCTGGCACATTGCGTTTTGGATAATTAATTAGTTATTGCGTTCGTAGTGGGATGAAGTAGGGTGATTCGCGGTGCAAAAACGGCAGTCACGTGTGATGATAATCCCGGGGAGGGGGAGGGGGGGTGCAACCCACTGGTTCAAGCGCACGCCTTAAAATCGATTGGAAAGAAACGCACACGACCGGAGCTGAGGGAAAACACGCGTATGCATCGGAAATTAAAACGTAGAAACTATTGCGAGTCCCTGGTAAGACGATATTATTATATATACGGCGGCCGTCGTGGGTTGTCTTCGATGGTATCTAGACTGCTATTTCCGTTCATGATAATCGTCACATCAACGACGGGGTGTATTAAGTCACGAGTACGCCTCTATCATACAACAAATTCAAAAATCTTTAAAAAAAAAAAAAAAAACGTTCAGCTTTAGGTACCTATAATCTTTTTTTTTATCGGTTACAAGCCCATTTACTATAGCCATATCCGCGAAACTGAGTTCGATGGTTTTACGTGTAGTATAGAAAAGTTGTTCTACAAAAAATCTGCAATTGTGATATCTAAATATTGTTGGTATAAGAGTAGCGGATATTACTACGAATTTCAATATTTTACAAATAATTTGATTTTTGAAATACGAGTATTATCCAACGAAGAGATTGCGGCAGTATAAAACGAGAACATTTAGAACGTTGCATTTTTTTAGGATTAGGTTCATTGAATACTTTATGAAAAACATTATAAAATCAACTTGGAAATATTCTTCTGATTCTCTTGACATTACGTTATTATGCTTAAATAATGCACGTTGTACTCGTATCTAACTATTTTTTTTTCAACACATGTAGTAGATTAACTCCTCTCAGCCTCCCAAATTTTTTTTTGGAAATTCAAATACTATAATCATAATATATCTTAACTGTGTTCTTTAGTTTATTGTAATTTATTATAAAATTAAAATCAGAATTTTTAAATATAAACTAAATATTTTTATTCTTATAAAAATTTATAACAAATTATTATTTTTAAATGTTTTTTCACTTGCGGTAAATATAATTTCAATAGTATAAAAAACCCCCTTAAGAAGACAAATATTTGTTTGCTTATGTTTGCTAAAATACTGTGATTTTACTTAAATAATACATTTTTATTGTTTGTTCAACAGTTGAAATTTTGTTATCAAGACTTATTATTATTGTTTTGAAAAGTGTGAATTAAATGTTTTACGTCAATGGAATTTTTATTATAATGATTCAAACTGAAAAATATAACTTTCACAGGTAGATGTATAATATTTATTATTATTTAATACGGCATTCGAAGTATAGAGGAAAAATATTTTCTAAATTGAAATATGATCTGGCTCAGGGCGTTTTAAAAAATATGTTTGTTAAAATATGAATTTCTTCGAATGTCCGAAAGTTAAATTACTTTTTAAAAAAAACCAAAATAAAAAACTTTTTTCTTCGAGACTTATTGTATAAAATTACTATAACATCAACCAACAAGATGCAAATTTGTATTTAGATTTTAGTTTATTAAGTAAAATATAGGTATACAATTTGTTGAACGTTGTAATAATTCTCAGTTTTTAATTTTTATAACAATTAAAAATTATTGGTAGCTATATAGACTATTTTAAATAAATGTGTCTCGATTTATCAAAGAATCAACAATCTATTTTTAAAAATCATAACTTAATTTTTATTAAATTAAATTAAACTTTTAAAATAGGTAAAAATATTATAATATTATTGATTTTTAAATCGTCATAGTATAATTTTGATATTAAATACAGTATCTATTTACTTTTACTCTCAAATAACATTTAAATCTTTAATTTTTCTAAGATCAATTAAATTTTCTAAAATTGTCTTAGAAATTATGATTATGTCTTAAATAATAAATGTTGTTATTTAGAGTACCTGTACTTAATATAAATAATTGTTATGTTGGCTTTATAATTATTAATTACATCGATTAGATGTTATATAAAATATGTTTTTTCCAAATATTGATATAATTGCCTATATTAAAAATCATCAAACGATATAAATTGAGGTAAATACTAAATGTGTAACCATTTTTCTGCACTATTTCTTTCTTTTATCGTCTAAATTTACGACTAAATTATCACTTAAAATATGGTTGTCCATATATTATAACCAAATTACAATATAATCAAACGAGATTTGTGTTCTGATATAACTTATGAAAATCCACTCAATAATATATGTATACAACATATAATATAATATACAAAATCATTGTAATTTGTAAGCTCACCATAAATATGATTAATTTACTTAAAAATAAAAAATAAAGAATCAAAAGCATAACACACTATGTTAATACGTTTATAGTGTTTATACAGTTTTCTGGCTTGTTTATTATAGGAATGTACCTACAGCTGTTTCATAGAACAAGATCTTCCTTTCCAAATGATCTCAAATATAATAGTTAAGCCTTAATATTAATTGGTAGACGTTTTTTTGAAACCTTCATTCATCGTCCGCATATACATATTTGAAAAACAAACATACCAAAAATAATTCTAGTTTAATGATATGTTAATAGCACGATTTCTCTTAAAAATGCCTTAATAAATACTGCTTTACAGATCTACCTTCTGTATCTCCGACCATTCAAACATTTCTATACACAGAAATAATTACAAAGCCTTTATATAGCATATCATAAACATCTCACTTCGTTCAAAACTCAATATAAATAAATTTGCTGAAACTATGAAAATAGTCTATAGAATATATATTATCTACTCTAAACTAATTTCTCGCGAAACCCTTCTTATTACTCGACTGGTATATCAAATACGCACTACTTTGTAATCCTAAAAGGCGATTATAACGGAACTGGTCCGTGGATGGTGTCACAATCGTGAAACTTTCTACTCAAGCAATTCACCTCCACGTCATTGTATTATAATAATATTGTTCACTAATTTACATAATGTATTAAATTTTGAATAGATTGTAATCATTATTATTATTATTATTATTTGTGAGATAAAGATGTACAACAAAATAAACAATCCAAGAGCATCGAAACGTTCGAAACTATTACCAAAATTTTAAATGTCATAAATAAGTCTCAATAGTATACAATATTTGTATTGTACTATTTATACCACTAGTATAAATTACTTTATATTAATGTGAAAATTGAGTTTTAGTTATTTTTTCTTATTATTCTGATTTATTTGTAGTCAACTTATATACGTCTTAATTCAATCAAATTATACTATTGAATACACTCTCGAAATGTTTTTATGTTGTTGAGTGAAGGTTACTAGTTTTATAAAGCTTAATAATGTTTCTATATTTTTATTTATATCAAGTATAGTATGTTATTATTGTTATGCCATCATAAAAATATGAAGGCATATTAAAATTATGACTTTTTTATTGAGTCACAAAATTTTCAATAATTTATAAATTTTATGTATATTGTATTTGAAACTACAAAAATAATTAATAATAATTAGTTATTTTAGAATTAAGTGAATAAAGATTGGGATTATATTAAACATTTTACAATTAGGTAGTTGTAATAGTTTTCAGCTACTTACGTGATATTATATATTTATAATATGATGAATAAAATATTTTATATAACTTATATTAATATGTAATTATATATTGCAATAAATAATTTATAAGCTTTAATGCAATTCAGTGATTTTTTAATTACAATTGTCGTGTTATACAATGACTATTAGATTTAATTTACAGCTAACTTCAACTTGTGATAATACAGTTTGTTTAAAACAATAAGTAACATGTTTTTTTTATAAAAATAACTCGTATAAACCGCCTGTAAACTTGATTTATTTCAAAATGAGTATTAATTTTCGTTATTGGATACTGTGATTGTAAAATATATACCCACATTTGTTCATAAATTACTATAAACACTTTTCTGAGTAAGGTAGTTACATAATTTTATTATGTTAATTTTCTTTATATTTCTGTAAAGATACATGATCGGTTTAATAGATGTTCGATAAGTCAAGATTTACTGACAAAAATGAGTTACCTATATAATTTAATGTATCCAAATTCATGGCGGTGAAAATATATTGAGCTATTCCTTTTTTTATTAATAATTTTAAACAATATTTCAAATTATCAATCAATATTAAATATATGAGCGAGCTTATTTTTATAATAACTAATCAGAAACAGTTTGATGTTAAAAAAAAAAAAAAAAAAAAAAATGTTTTATTATTTCAGTACTTAAAATAATATGCTACAATCATATTTTATTTTTGAATAATAACCAAAATATGAAAACCAATCAGAATTCTTAATAATATTATTATATATAGCGCCAAACTTAGTGGTTGATAATATTAAAACGGCAGATGAATGTGACTACTATTTTATAATAATATGATTCATCGCATAAACATTATTTTAGTCAATTACTTATTCAACAAGTGTTGTTCACCTTTTAATTTTCATGTGTTTATTATTCGCACTACGCGACTTTTGTAATTTTATAATTATTTTCCTTCTATTGATTTACTTGTCATATGATTGTTCTGCCGATCGGCTTGTGATCGTGCACCATTTTTGTCTTTACTAACCCTATCGCGTAAGATATTGAATTGCAGAGAAATTACATTAAACTGTTATATACATTGCCCATCACAAACGATTGCTGTTATTTTTTTTGTGGCATTAGAGAGCCTCGCATCATCACCATATTATTGAAAATTTACTAGTCCATCAGTTCCTATTTTATTACTAATTTATTACAGTCTACTCTTTCATCTTCCGTCTAAAGGCTAAAGAACAACAGATAATCAGACACGCGGTGCGTAACGTATCAGCCGTCGTTGGCACACACACACACACATACACGTCGTACGTACGTGCCGTGCCGGCGTTACATGTGCAGCCGTTCAACCCGCACAATCATAATTTTAAAATGCCTGGAAACACAATGACCAAAAGTGATACATTAATACATATTTACAAACATATTAAAAAACCCAAGCAATCAACCAAAGTTTTTTGTATTGTTTTTTATCAATTGGTAATGGTCATTGAAATAATGAAACATATAATGATAACATATGTGATACCATAAGTGATAACCGATTACACAACAGTCCTATTATCAGAGATTCAATGTGCTATCATTTACATGCTTATATTAAATTCGATGAACATAAATGTTTAACAATGATTGATACACAGGGATTTTGATGAATACATAATGGAAATGTGATGTGAAATTTTCAACTAAACCAAATGGGACTGAGTACTCTGTATTTCGGATCAACTTTTGTCGTCAGATTTAAAACACGACTTTACAGCATTAAATACATAACCCTTGAGGTACGGTTGTTATCGTAGAAATTAATTTTGAAAACGAAATAATTTTAGTCAAGGCTTTAGTACGTAAATGTAAAATCATAATAATACAAAATAAGTCGCAGGTAATAATGACGTGGAAACCAAAATGTATACATAGTTACCATTATAATTATATTATATCTACCAATTTTATATTACCTACTGCAGGAATATTATTAATATCGTAGACCGTATATATGGTTATAGTGTAACTTATATGTCGCTGGGTATATGATATACGGAAGGTATGGTGTTTGACGGTACACCACTCGCTTCACCTCTTATATAATATATAGTACATACAATGTGTATTATTATTATTACTATTACATGACACGTCATGTAACTATATAAGTTTATATATATTATATATTATGTTCGATTCAAATGGATGCTGTTGTGTGTGACACAATAACGATAGTAAGCATATTATACGGTAACATGGAGGAATAGTTTGCTGTAGGTACGATAAGACGTTTCGATAACCGATGGCTGGTAATGATTTTGTTTTGTTGAGTGAACAATTACGGTCATCGTATTTTCACTAGAATAGTGTGAGTCCTAGAGGTAAGTAACATAGTATACGTGGAAAAGAAAACAACAAACGAGTGTCCACAATGAGTCATCAAGTCCCAAAAAACGCATAACTGCAGTAAAGTGCCATCATACTTTCAGGATCAATGAATAACCCCCTCAAGTTCACCTTAGAATTAGCAAACGTTATGTTTGTTTTTTTTCAAAACAGTCATCCGAAGTCTAAATTTTTTAACCATAAATTAATATATTACAGTTTTCAGACAATCGTTTTCTTTTTTTTATAATCATGACGGTAACCAAATACTGAGTTGATCTATATGATACTTCATCAAGAGAACACCCCGCTAGCGATCGTACAGGACGTTAGCCTTAGATGAACTTAACAATATTTTTGAACAACGTCGACCAGCTCGACCAAATGTATAACGTAAACAATAAAATACAAATGAGTTGATTTACAAATCACAACCTACTAGTATAATAATATTATATAGTATAATGAAAACCTAGTATATATGAAAAAAAAAAGCAAAAGTAAAATAATTCTCCAAAATACTGGCCCATGTATAGGTGCACAAGTTGTAGGACATTAAAATGTGTTTAAATCATATATATTTCCCTGAATTCCTATTGATTTATGTAGGTACACTGACGCGTTTTATGGGACAAATGAGAGGTATTCTAGTGTTTGGATCTCATTGCGTTTTAAAACAGTACCTATATAATATTATAATATACCTATTGCAGATAGCCCGTCGAGTGGATTCCTACTCTCCACGCGTCAAGGGGCTAAAAAAAAATTACGACTTCGAAATGAAACACGCCATTGAATGTTTAATGCTCGACGCGACAGTGGCACATATGCCATCGAATTGTAGTTCGCTTATATAGTACAGTATTATTATTATTATTATTATAATATCGTGAAGGTACAGCGAGGTAGGTAATATATAAATGTTATCACACCTACAACTCAAGTTCACTGAACGCGGGAAAACGCTAGTCAAACGGCTGTAAATCACATTGGTAGGCAATGTGAATCTAAGTCTTTTACATGTGCATAAAAACAACTACTACGACAACTATGACTGCGTTGCCGTCGCGCTGCGTCCGCGAAAGAGCTGGTCAACATACTCCCAGAGGAACCCATTTCTGCGCCGGGTCGTGTACGGAAATTTCCGTAGCGAGGGTTTTATTTTTCGTTTCATTTCGTTTTTGTTTTGTTTTGTTTTTTTTTTTTATTCCATGTCCTGACAATTGTTAGAAAGGGAAATGGCCGTGCGACCAGGTCGCGTCCCAGTGGCATAGATCACTCGCCTGATGTCCCTGGAGTGCGAATAAAAACTGATATGTGTTTTAGGTACGAAGACTACGACAAAAAAAACAAGCACAACGACGACCATTAGGGAATTATTCTGATTTAGGGAATCTAAATCAGAATTTTTCCACGGATTTGATTCCGAAAACGAAACAAAAATTCAGTTATACAATGATGTGGGTCGTCGTATAAATACTCTCACCTGCATCACGCACGTTGCACTGGTGGTATTGTGAGCCCTGAAACCTATATAAAGGTAAATATTTCGTGCATGTAAATTCAAATATATATTTTTAATATATGCCTTAAATTGCTAAAAATATTTCAAATTTTCAACATTTACATTCAACAGATAAATGGATACCAGATATTAATGAAATACGTATAATCCCCATTAATTATTAATACCTTACCTTAATTTTTTATGTTGCGAAATAAACATACGTGATACCAGAAAAAATATTTATTTTTTTTTAATTTTTTTTTTTATTTAGAAATACGCCTCAACAAAGAAAGAAAAAATATTTATTCCTATTAACAAAACCAATATATCAGAATATCGGGGTACCACATTAATATGCTTTCGATTTATAGTATTCCAATTTTTAAATAATATAGCTGCATATGTCTTAATTTTATATAATTGACTGCATATTATTTAATAGTTTTATTAAAATAAATTACATACCTATTTCTGTTATTAATTATCTAATTTTTATTATAAATACCTTATTGTAAATTTTATAGTATTTTATAAAGGTTTTTATTTTACTAAAGATACATTGAAACTAACAAAAATCAATTTTTTCTGCAATAACTATAACATGTTTTAATAGCACTGTGTAGTTATTATGGCCTTATGGTACAAAGACCTATAATATATTTGTATGTATAGCTGTAGAAAACATAGCATATAATTAATGTAATGAGTGTTTTTTTTAAACAATACATTTTTAAATGTACTTAGAAACCTACTAACCAATTTTTATATTTTTCTGATAACTGTTATGTAACTAATAAGTTATAACGAATTAAAAATTTTATTAGAATATTTTAATAATTATTATTTTTTATTTTTGGAGTAACTGTGTATTTTATTGTTTTATCTTCTTTAAATTCTGATACCAAGTAATTACTATGTTCATTTTTTTTTTTTTTTTATTTATTAAATTAGTAATAATATTTTAAAAACACATTACTGAGTCATGTTACTGTACTATAAGATAATAATCTTGTGCATTTTAAACTTTCGAGTACTGTGAAAAAACGCGTTCATTTAAATCCAATTTAGTACATTATCGTATTTTACATTAAACTTATACATAGATTATATTTATATTGTATAAATTATGGGATACTTAATGTGCTGGCTATATTTGTACAGATCAATAACGAATTACGATCTAGTGCATTATATGAATCGTTTGGTTGAACCGCCTTATCGCTGAGTGCGTTATATAACTATTTATTGTTTGGATATAACACTATTATGTTGACCGTTAACAATTTAACATTAATATTGATGCGGAATAAAACGCCATAGATTAATTATTATTATTAATACCGGTCGCCGTGTTTGGATGCCAGCGATTATCGAAGGCGACAAGGCACCTGCTCCCAAAATTAATGTCGACGAAAATCTGAAAACGTACTAAATCCAATACATGGAAAACATATTATTTACTCAACTGTGGGCCTACGTGTATTATTCATGTGCCCATCATAACGCATTCGGTTTGTTGTTAACGCGAATATATACCCACGCGACGGTGGGATGTAGATCTCGGGTGGTGTTGTTTTCACACAGTTTTCGAGAGAAAAGTTGACACTTTGAACCCGAGAATGTTTTTTTTATGGATTAAAAGCATGGATAAAAAACCGGGTAAAAAAAAACAATGCGTGTTCTGAATTCGAAATCGAGGACTGGTGTTGCCATTGCAGACACTGTCACTATCCGCCGGGAGTAAATTATTTTCCATTACAAATAATCCCTTTGCACTTTCATCCGCGGTAAATCGGTTACTCGGCATATAATAGCTCTCCAGGGTGAGTATATTATTATTACATACTCTTATGTTTTGTTTTATAACATTACCACCCCCCCTCACTTTTTCAGTCATCATTCCTCTTGAGGCGCCGCCACCACCGCACAATTCAAAAGATAACATGGCTGATGTTTTTTCAAGGTAGGTAGGTACCTACGTTCATTCTTCGCATTTGCATTGCAACTATACTACGACGACGACGACGACGACGACGACGATAATGATGATCGCTCAAAGTCGTGTTGATAAATTATAAAACCGCAGAAGGAGATAAACGAAAACGCGATAAAACGTACATACAATTTTCAAATTAAAACGTTCAAAATTGTATTATGGCAGTGTGCCTGACGGGTTGTGTGTTCCGTTCCTTCGGGAATCCGTACTTGCGCTAAATGCGATTTTCTCATTATCGTCACGGCAAACAAGAAACAAACATGCGCACGTTTATATAAAATGATACTTGGCGTTATTTTGATTCGTTGTAAATGGTGTCTCGGGACACTTAGGTTTATGCATAGCTTTAGTTTATCACAATTTTCTCGGGACGCATCTTGAATATTTTACACTCGCACTTGTTTTTGTAGTTCATCTAAATATAATAGGTATCTACTATTAAATTGGATCTTTTGTTTCTCTAAAATATAACTATAAATAACTAACAAATAATAGATGCAATGTAAGATACGATACTATAATTCTTGTTCTTACGGTTTTTATGTTACTTTGTGTTCAAGTTCTGCACTTCTTCATATATAAATTTCCGTTTAAATTCAAGTTTAAATACGCATATTATTCTGTTATAATTTATGAAAGCATACACAGAAAATCATAATCAAACAAACATTTTATAAATTAACATTGTGATTCATCAAGCATACTCATCCCCATTTTTCCTCTTATAATGAATGTATTAAAATTCTGACTTCTGAATTTATTAAATATACTTTAAAATAATATTTTAAAATTCTTGGAATTACTTGTACTATTTAAGAAGTTTTGTAATTATACACTTATGTTTCTCAAATTTGAACACTGTTCACTGTAAATGAGTAAATTTCCCGTTTAATAATTACTTACAGTCAATAAATTAACAAAATAAGTTATCATTTGAAAACAAAAGGTTGTATCTCAACTAGACAAAAAATATAGGTTTTAAGTACTTGTTCATCAATGAGGCTCTTATTGAACAGTTAGCCCCAATGACTCGTACCTAAGTTCGGATCGTAACACTTTGTCAAATAACAACGAACTCTAATTATTGATAATAATAATAATATAATATCAAGTACTAATTGATCTCACCAATAATAATAATATAATAATTCTAAATCAATTACGGGTGGACGTCTCCACAATAAATACTAATATAAAACACAAATTGATAAATTATAATATTATAAATAATGCCGTAACTAGGTCACGGGGACACGTACGAACAACAATAATAACAATAGAAAATAATATGATAATACGACCGTGATATGATAATGGTATGGTATCACTACTCCTCCGTTCGGTCGACCGGTCACCGTGATGTTGGTTAGCGACAAGTACAGTTATTACATTCGTTCGACGATGACAGCGTAGCGGGTCGGGGCAGCATGTACCAGTGTCCCATACGACACGACGTCGAATTAAAGGACACAACTCCTAATACATACCGCGAGCTCAATACTGACCAGAACGTCCAACGACAATAATATATTCACCTTACGTATATAAGAATAATAAGGTGTAAAATGCGGTTATGTATGTGGCACCGAAAGAAGAACCGACGACAGTTGATGCACGACGGTGTAGGCACCGATCGCTCTCGGACGTGAGCAAAACACGTGCTTGTCCGAACGGCGAACAAACTCCTTTTTCGCACGGTATAATGTCTGTCCGGACGACCGCCGAATTTAGTCGAGCCAACCAAATGGACAACACAGCGTCGCCACAATAGCCGCCAACAATGCACGGAATCGAGATGCCGAGAAAACAGCACAACACGGCACTACGGCGACGCGGCACACAAAAACGCCGAGCGTACGTTAAAGGCACGACAACACGGACGCCGGACGCACAACAGACGGCGTAGACCGGACTCCGGACGTAAGCACGGACACCATCGGCGTCCGTCGGTTGGCTTCGCCGGTGGCATAACGCGTACCTGTCAACCGCCGATATCGGCTTAATCGCGGAATGGGTACGTCGTTATGTTATCGCGGGAATAGCCCGGTATACGAGTCGCGAACATGCTCCCCCTTGGCATACGGAGACGTATGACAACTTCAGCGGATCGATGATGAATGTTGAGTGTCAGGAATATACGCAGAACAAAAAAAAAAAAAAAAAAAAATATAAACATACATAGTAATAATAAATACATAATAACAAATTACCGGCTATGGCGATAGAGGTGCGAAGCAGTATACAATTTAATGACCGGGGTCCATAGATACAACTAAAGAATAATAAAATAGTACCCCTTTATGTTTTAGGTCAAACGCTGATACCTCCCTCGCCGAAGTACGAGCCAATGGAACCCCTGTGTAGAGCCCCATCAATGTTTAAAACGTGGCATGTAGCTTACCATAAAGTAGTAAGGAATAAATAAATAAATAGGAATATTATAAATGAACAGGGTGAGGAAATAAATAACAGTATAAATATTTTTTTTTTTACGCGGTAGGCAACTTAACTACCTTCACGACTGGACGTGTTAATATGCCTGTTGACGTCCGAAGGCGGACTACGCGCACGACACCGTCAGCGCCGGTTACTGCCTCTATTACACGGGCCATAGGCCACGCTAAGGGTGGTGACTGTGGATCCTTCACAATGACTATGTCATTTACAACCAGATTAGGAGCATCAACCGTCCATCGTCCCCTCGTCTGCAAGGTTTGCAGGTACTCATCCCTCCAACGGCGCCAAAAGGCTTGGGCGCACTGATTGATTAACTTCCAACGGTTCTTTAGCGAACGTTGGGAGGGCGCGATGTGTTCCTCAGGCACTGCAAGCAACGGCTGACCTATAAGAAAATGTCCTGGCGATAAATAATCTACCTCGCTAGGATCGGTAGAACTGGGGATGAGCGGCCGAGAATTCAATATGGCCTCTACCCGGCACAATATGGTGTTGAATTCTTCCAGCGTGAAGGTGTGCTCCCCCATGATTCGGACCAACAAAGACTTTGCCGATTTGACAGCCGCTTCCCACAAGCCACCAAAATGTGGTGCGCCTGGAGGGTTGAAGTGCCAAACGGATTTTATAGCTGCAGACAGTCGACTTTGGTTGTCGGGATGATTAACTAGCTTCTTAAGTTGAGCTGCAGCGCCGACGAAATTAGTTCCGCAGTCCGAATAAATGTCCACAGGAAGGCCGCGACGAGCGACAAAACGATTCAATGCGGCAATGAAAGCGTCGGTGGACAGATCGGATACGACCTCGAGGTGTACCGCCTTCACTACGAAACATACAAAAACCGCTACATATACCTTGTATTTACGAGCCTTCCGGAGGCGATGCTCCTTCATCATTAACGGTCCTGCGTAGTCAATCCCTACACGGGAGAAAGGGCGACATTCAGTTACGCGGGATCGTGGTAAATCGGCCATGATCGGCTGGGGGTTACTGGCTGACAGTCTCACACAACGGGTACAGTGACTGATGACTGTACGGATCAGAGTGCCCAGTGACATGATCCAGAATTGACGTCCCAGAAGAGCTGTCATGACTCGGGGACCGCCGTGGCCGGTAAGATCATGCCAGTGACGTACTAAAAGCAAAGATAAATGGGACGACTTCGCCAACAGAACTGGGTGTCGTTGTTCGTTCGATATTTCCGCGTTGGATAGTCGACCACCAACACGGATTATACCATTGTCGTCAAGGTAAGGTCGGAGTCGGGCAACATGCCGAGTTGATATTGGTTTCGAACAGTTCAATTCATGATGAAGTTGGCTGAAGAAAGAATGTTGGGAAAATCTGACGATTAACAATGACGCCGCATCAAACTCATTGCGCGTGAGATAACATTCAAAACCTGGCTGGCGGCGACAACGAGCAATAAAACGTCGAACCTGTGCGACAACGCGGATCATGTGCACGTACGACGAGAAACGAGAGTACCATTCCGGTTCGGCTTCGGCGAGTAAAACAGCGGGGATCTCCACCTTGGCCTCAGGGAGCTGATCTGGCTCAATAGCAGGAATACTGACAACCCATTCAGCTGTGGGTGACTTAAGGAACGTGGGACCTTTCCAAAACAATACATGGTCCACTAAATCAGAAGGTGACAACCCTCTCGAAGCACAATCAGCTGGATTATTTTCTGAGGATATGTGGTGCCACTGACAATCCGTCAACAGCGATTGGACTTGATGAATCCTATTTGACACAAAAATCTTGAATGTGACGTGACGTACGGTCAACCAATTGAGCACGATTGTGGAGTCTGACCAAGCATGAGTTTCAACGACTTCTACCTCTGCACTTAGTGTCTCCTTGATACGAGACATCCACTTCGCCAGCAGGACTGCGCCGCATAGCTCCAACCGTGGGATTGTTGACGTAGCCATTGGGGCCAATTTGGTCTTAGAACCCAATAATGACACAAAGGGGGTACCAGACGAATCTTCAGAGCGGATATAAACGACAGCTACGTATCCACGCTCGGACGCGTCGCAGAAACCGCATAGTATAACACGAATACCCGAGCGCGTGTTAACAAAGCGCGGAATACATACCTTTTTTAATAATGGCAACTCGGAAACAAACTGTTGCCAAACTTCATTGACCGAAATTGGTAATGGTTCGTCCCATGAGACGTTAGCCTTCCATACCAGCTTCATTAAATGTTTCGCAAAGAATACGACAGGTGATAAAAGGCCTAAAGGATCAAATATACGGGCTATCAAGGACAACATCCCTCTTTTTGTAGCAACAATCTTCTCGTCCAGAAATCCATAACCAAATGAATCGTCGCGTGGACACCAACGGAGACCCAATACCTTGACACCGTCACCCTCGTCAAATGGCAACTTACCGCTGACTCTGTCCTCCGGAGACACGTTATTTAGGACCGATTGAGTATTGCTGGACCACTTCTTAAGTTCCAATCCAGCTCGGCCAAGGACGGTGATCAACGCAGACTGCAACTCTACCGCGGCATCTTCAGAATCGGCGCCGATGCATATGTCGTCTACATATGTGTGAAACAACAGTGCCTTGCGAACAGACGGGAAGTCCGCACAGTCGGAATGCGCAATTTGATGTAATACACGAATGGCGAGGTACGGAGCGCAATTTACACCATATGTAACCGTGTTGAGCTGGTATTCTTGCAGCTGATCGTGTGAGGACGCACGCCAAAGAATGTGTTGGTATTTACGCTGTTCCGGAGCAATCAGAATTTGTCGGTACATTTTGCAAATATCTGTTGTGAAAACATACCTCAACAAACGGAACAAGAGCAACACGTCCACAACGTCACGTTGCAACTTTGGACCAGGTAATAGACAATTATTCAATGACACACCACTGAAAGCCCGAGCGGAAGCATCAAACACTACACGAATTTTCGGGTCCGTTTCTGACGGTCGGTACACAGCATGATGCGGTATAAAGTACGCTCCGGGACTAGACGCGAGTGACATGTGCCCTAATGAGCTGTACTCGGACATGAATTGAGTGTACAGTTCACGGAGTCGGCTGTCAGCTGACAGCTTTCTCTCCAAATACTCAAACCGCTTGAGCGCGACAGTCCGGGATCCACGGAACACCTCGTCGTTTGCAGGTTGTCGAAAGGGAAGAGGAACTGTAAAACGGCCGGAACTGGAACGAATGCACCCAGCACGAAACATTGATTCACATTGACCTTCCTCAGTGAATACTTCAGGTGCTACCTCGGGCTCTTCAACCCTCCAAAATTTGTCGAGTAACGATTCGACAGAAGTGTTTAACATTGATATGGGACATGAATGTGGTGATCCCGAAGTAGTATATGGAACAGGTCCAATGATGATCCACCCAAAGACGGAACCAAACGCGACTGGCAACGTCTCACCAACAGACACACGTTTGCCATCTAAGACCTGGGCAAATATGTCTGCACCTAACAACAGGTCAATTGTACCTGGAGTTGTAAATGAAGGATCAGCTAGCGCTAGATGTCGGTATTTCTCTGATAGAGTGTGAGACAATGGTTGACGTGGCATATTTGCCGTGATTGTCGAAAACACCCACGCTTTAACAGGGAACACGGGTTCCTCAGAATACCGAGGCTGCACATTACACTCCACGATACCAAGAGTATCTGGAACCGACGCACCGGACAACCCTGTGACCGGCGCCGTCCATCGCGATACATGCAATCCAAGACGAGACGTGCATGATGACGTAATAGCGCTTATTTGAGACGCAGAGTCAATTAGAGCCCGAACAGTATGCAAGATACCTCCTTGGTCACGAACCTGCACGAGAGCTGTACCCAGTAACACAGAATGAGAATCGAGCTGTCCAACACAAGACGTCGACGCGGACGATGACCTTGTCTGATCAGCCACAGGAACGTTGTCTTCATTCTTGGCAGTTGCGGCGACTTCATCAGTATGGACCAGTGTATGGTGTTTGCGTGAGCACTGAGAACACACTATTGATGACTTACAGTTAGGGCTCCAGTGACCCTCCGCCAAGCATCGAAAGCATAACTTGTGTTCTCGGGCCCATTTTGACCGAGCGTCGTTAGACCACCTTTTAAATTTGTTGCATAACGGTAACGCATGTTTGCCCTTATCACAGCACATGCATTTGGACTTCGATGACGGCGGTGGTGCTGCATTAACAAATGACGACTGCGGAGGTTTTTCTAATTTTCGGAGACTCCTTTTTTCGTGGCGAGGCTGACCCGAAGATCGCGATGACGATTGAACTGACTTTGGCACTTGAAGATCCTGGACTCGTTCGAGGATAGATACACGCGACTTGACAAAGGCGAAAAGTTCATGAACTGTAGGGAATTCAGACGTCACCTGAGTTTCGAACAACGTCCTGGATGAAGCAGGTAAGCAGCGCGAGGCTAACGAAAACAATATGAAGTCACCGAGATTTGGTATGGACAGTGACTCGAGCACAGAAACACTCTCACAAAAGGCGAGCATAAAACGGTTGAGCTCTGATAGAGATTCGGTAGTAGCTGGTGGCGTGGTCAACAACACTTCCACCACGGATCCAGCAAGCAAACGGGGCTTATCAAAACGAGATTCCAAACTCGACCAAATTAATTTATAAGTATGACCTGATGGCGGTATGCTCCTAATCGCATCCGCCGCAGCTCCCTTCAAGCACCCTAAGAGATGATGCAGCTTATCAATATTGGGGAGTGTCGTACGATCGACCATATCTAAGAATGTGTCACGAAAAGAAGGCCACTGAAAAATGTCACCATCAAAACTGGGTAGGGGAATTTCAGGCAAACGCGTACGCGAGACCTGACCTGACTTGGTTGCAGTCGGCGGAACGTCTAAAACGTTGGCATGATGTTTATCTGAGCTCGTACCACCTTGGTCCGAGGCTACTGACGCACGGGATTCACTGCGCACAGATGTGTTACTAGAACAATGCTCCGACTCACGATATCGTTTCGCGACAGATCGGCAAAACGTGACTATCTCGCGCATCTCGGTACCTAATTCCACCTTGTACTCAGATGAGCGATTGAGAGCGAATAAATGCTCAAGGATCGCCTCATCGTCCACCTCAAACTTTGCCCACAAGCTGTCCAGGTCCTCAACTGCTTCTAATAAATGCGGTGACGCTTCAGGATCCTTCATACTCCGCTCTGCAAGAGTCATGATTGAGCGCAAACGGTTGATAGTCACATTACGTTTCATAACATCCCGCTCCATCACGCGTTGTATACGGTTCATCTCGTCATTGTCAAGTGACATCGTGACGAATATTCAAATTATAGAAACGGGCAGATAATAACACGGAGAAGCGACAATACGCAAGTAAAATAATACAAATTAATTGAAGCAAATGTTGTATCAAAATATTAAAATGTAATAACGCGCTACCGCCAATAATTTGTACGGTTAATAACAACTATGAAGGCCTGTAATAAATTATAATAATAAACAATTCACAACGACAACAAGTCCTGAACTATTGAAATTAAATTTAATAATTAAATAAATTAATAGTAAATAATAATCTATATAAATTTAATTTAATAATTAAATAAATTAATATTAAATTTGTATTAAATAATAATAATTCAATTTGCCGTAATGGCCAACACGGTGGCTCAAAATAATAAATAAATCAATAATAATTAATAAAGTTTATAATAATCAAGTGCGGTATCACGACTTATATTGACTACATGAATACAAACACTAGTAGGATTATAAGAACTGTAATAGGAAATATTAACAACACAATTGAATGTCGGACGAAAAGGAGTTCCTGTTACCCACTAAATATACTACAGTGATACCCACAAACTAAGTACTGTTTTTTTTAACGGCTACTTTGCCAAAAGTGCTATAATAACCACGCTCTGCTACCAAATGTTCATCAATGAGGCTCTTATTGAACAGTTAGCCCCAATGACTCGTACCTAAGTTCGGATCGTAACACTTTGTCAAATAACAACGAACTCTAATTATTGATAATAATAATAATATAATATCAAGTACTAATTGATCTCACCAATAATAATAATATAATAATTCTAAATCAATTACGGGTGGACGTCTCCACAATAAATACTAATATAAAACACAAATTGATAAATTATAATATTATAAATAATGCCGTAACTAGGTCACGGGGACACGTACGAACAACAATAATAACAATAGAAAATAATATGATAATACGACCGTGATATGATAATGGTATGGTATCACTACTCCTCCGTTCGGTCGACCGGTCACCGTGATGTTGGTTAGCGACAAGTACAGTTATTACATTCGTTCGACGATGACAGCGTAGCGGGTCGGGGCAGCATGTACCAGTGTCCCATACGACACGACGTCGAATTAAAGGACACAACTCCTAATACATACCGCGAGCTCAATACTGACCAGAACGTCCAACGACAATAATATATTCACCTTACGTATATAAGAATAATAAGGTGTAAAATGCGGTTATGTATGTGGCACCGAAAGAAGAACCGACGACAGTTGATGCACGACGGTGTAGGCACCGATCGCTCTCGGACGTGAGCAAAACACGTGCTTGTCCGAACGGCGAACAAACTCCTTTTTCGCACGGTATAATGTCTGTCCGGACGACCGCCGAATTTAGTCGAGCCAACCAAATGGACAACACAGCGTCGCCACAATAGCCGCCAACAATGCACGGAATCGAGATGCCGAGAAAACAGCACAACACGGCACTACGGCGACGCGGCACACAAAAACGCCGAGCGTACGTTAAAGGCACGACAACACGGACGCCGGACGCACAACAGACGGCGTAGACCGGACTCCGGACGTAAGCACGGACACCATCGGCGTCCGTCGGTTGGCTTCGCCGGTGGCATAACGCGTACCTGTCAACCGCCGATATCGGCTTAATCGCGGAATGGGTACGTCGTTATGTTATCGCGGGAATAGCCCGGTATACGAGTCGCGAACAGTACTTATAAAATGTATGTGAACATTTCAAATATCAGACATGGATTAAAAAAGGGGTTGAGTATATTTGGTGAATCGTCTTGTACAGTAATTAAGTGATCATTTTTAAATTTCTATAATATTGTGCCTATTTAAATATCTCAAAATTAAAAATATTATTCAATACTTGAATTTTTGTAAAGTATATATATATATATTTTTTTAAATTTTTATTAGAAAATATATATTCTATACACAAAGCCACAAAGGTATAATAAAAATATGTATTACAATATAATTTAGAAAAGCATGAATAGGGTGAGATAAGAAACCACCCAGTAATCGCACTGGGTGCGATCTAATCAAATCTATCTATATAATATTATATATATATATATATAATATGTATATACAATATACATGATAGGAATTTAAAAAAACTATATAATACACCTTCTATCATACTTATTATCTGGCAGTAGTAATGTATCGCCTTGTTTAACATGTATTAATATTTATCACTGTATCCCTTTATACTTAGCAACTCTTTAAAAAGTCTAGTTATACCGATTTTTTTTATATTACTCGTACATCAGTTTAGGAATATAAAATAAGATTATTGAAAGAAAAAAAAACAAGGAATTAATATTTTTTACATAATATAAATAACAAGTTTATATACTATAAATGTTGATTCACTTATCATTCACTCGATTTGTATCTTCTATATTTATTACGATTTTGACACTTGGTATTTGTAATTATAACTTAAGTCTGAATTTTAAAAACTACATTTGTAAATACTCAGATTTTGTTCTTTCCTTCTTTTTAGTTTTTATCCTTAGTACTTAAAATTAAATAACTCAAAAACAACTTTTAACTTTGATTTATATGCATAAAAATATTCAAGACTATTATCTCTTTGGAAATTTTAATAAAAAAGGGTATTTCTCATTTTCAAAATAATATTGTTTTTATTCTAGTGCTTACATTCTTTAAATTATTTAAAAAACGTAAATATTTTAAAATACTATGTTCTTTGAACAGATAAAATTGCAACATCCAAAAATCATTATTAGAGGAAATATGAGGGTGTGTATGATGCTATGATTAATATTTTAAATTATGTTGGTACAACTTACTAATTAAGCCTTGTTGTGTGTCATAAAATGCAATTATATTACGTAGCACAATAATTTATTAGTACCAGAAAGAAAAAATTATTTTCAAACTTCATCAAATTTTGAACATAAAAATCTTAAAAACATATGACTATGTATTTTTCGTATTGAATTAATAAATATGAATACTATTTAAAATGCATTATGATTTAAATTTACTACATAATTTGTATTCAATATTTGTAAAAAAAAATTAAAAATTAAAAAACTAAAGTATTTATAGGCATCATAAAGTGCCAAAATGTATTAAAATTGTATAAGATTTGTAAATATTTAGTAAACATTTGAAATATTCTAAACTTCTTCGTTTTTGATTTGAAAAAAAAATATTTCTCCTAGTTTTTGGTGTTTTTAAATTTGTCTATTGTCAAATTCTTATTAACTAGATCCAATTAGCTACCAGAAAGTATTCTAAAAATTAAAGATTAAATTTGATTTGTCATAAAATCTTTCTTAAGACACATCCACAAAAATTAAAAAATATGTTTGTAATAATAATGTGTTAAACACATTCATCACTTAACTCAGAATCTAACATTTTATTTGCTTTAATTAAGCTTACATCAAGAAATGTTAATTTTCTCAATTAGTTATTAAATTAAAGTGAACATATAAACAATAGTTAGGTATCTACTTCAATTTCAATTCAAAATATTGTTTTGCGTTGTAAATTATAATGATTATGGACTATGGACTACACAGTAAATTTAATCCAATACTATATTATTTACATTGGAAATATAACTAGAAATAGACTTCATCATTGTATGTAATACTCAACAATACGTCATTTCAATTGTCAATATAATCTAAATAAAAATTATTAAAAAATTACGATACATATTATAAGTATCCACTAGTTAATTATATTGTTTTTTATTTACATAAGTACTTATGCAATTTCTTTTGAAACATAAGTCTTTACTGTTCTTTATAAAATGTTAATTGCATTTGTTCAAAACAAATACCAATCAAAAAATATTCAATTAAAATTAAAACCGAATACTATATACTTAAAAAAAAAAAAAAATGTCAGTAAATAATTTGTAAACCACATATTTTTTTTTTCAAGTGTGATTTAATATTTTTTTCTGTTAAATGTATTTGTTTTTAATAATAGTATTATACATTCCTTTGTATTCGTGTAGCATGAGTTAGAGGAAAATAATGTGTACACTGAAAACTGTCTGGAAATGTTTACATAAACACCCTAGGGATACCAGTTGGTAGAAAACTTTACTAGTATAAAATCTATGTAATTTATAATTGTAATCAACGTGTGTGTACCTTATATAAAATGTTTTTAATATAGGTACTCCATATAGCGGTGGTCGACAACCAGAATTACGACAATAAAATCTAACAATTATATGACTATATATCTTTATAATTCAAGTATCAGGTAGGTACTTACAATAAAAATGTCTGTAGTTTATCATTGATTGTTAAAATATTTTTTTATCAAATTAACCAATATATTTTCATCGTCTTTAATAATTAAACACATAATATTAAAAATGTTATAAGTTGAAACATTTCTTTGCGAGACACTCTGGAAACAAATCTAATTTAGTACCACTACACGTTATCATACGGCGTATATCACGTATAAACAATCTAAATCAAAAATATATTTTGGTTATGTGAAGAAAATCAATTGTTTTGGTCAGGACTTAAAAACGGGAGTAGTTCTTCTGTCGATACACTCGTTCAAACATTTTACAGTATTGTTTCTAAAATTTCCGAATACGTAAGCTTAACACTTATATAATATAATCAGAAAATAAGCATCCTAATTGGACATATTATAGATACAAGTTCAACGAAAGCATTTTCGATCTCATAATATGGTGGTAGGAATAGCAATCTGAAAAAATAAATAGTTTTAACCATTTTCCTAACTCTTCGTAGTTTGTATATGCTGTTTGGAGTTCCAGCTCAAATATTATCTGTAAAGTTAACACTATAATTTTACTACATAATAATTATACTACTATAATTATTTTTCACCACCAACACTATCCTAAATGAAATCGACATCAAAACTTGTCTTTCGATACTTTGGATTGAATTTTCAGTGATTATGTTCATTTTTTATTGGTGGAGTAAATTTACATTTGTTACAATGCTTCAGTACCACAATTTTAGTATGCATAACTATTTTTTAAAACCATCTTTTCGTGTACGAATAAGCCGATATTTATGAAAATTAAGTAACACAAGTGGTTTTCCTTTTTCAGAAATAATAAACTTCACTTTGTTATTGACTAAATCAAAATTGTATTTGTATAACGCACCACACTTTAACACTTTACACAAAATTACAAAGTTATCGACTGGCAACTTAGTAAAATGTATAACGTACAACAGT